>NC_047070.1:11337454-11637454 GCF_902459465.1 Asterias rubens | reverse complement strand
AAAACAAATTCCCCAATTTATTTATTCACATCCCGACCCCGTAGGCCTGTATAACTTGTTCCAATCCCATCGTTTTCACATGAATTAAACCATTCCCGCCTGGTCACAGTCAGTAGCCGTGTCCCGTAAATAAACACATTCCCGTTCCATCTTCCCGTATGATAACTATAAACATGTATGTAGGTAGTTTTATGCTAATCTTGATCGCTGCAAAATGATAACTGTTAAATATTGTCTCCTGTCACTGCTATACTCCGACGCCCACTTTTGCAGCTTGGTGGGATAACATCGTAAACACTAAAACTATAAACCAGAGCTTGCACGTAGCGTGCGATTTAATGGCTGAAACTTCGGTCAGTCGACGTCGGGAATAAAGAAAACCATTTCTAGAATTCACATGTTTTGGTCATGTAGGCCTAAGACCCAGTCTTAAAAATCACACATTAGAGGAAATGGCTTTAAAGCCGTGTTCGCACTGGATTAATATTTTGGGTAACTTAACCATGACGCTGGGTAACATTCCGACGGGTTAACTTACCCACCGTTCGCGCTTGGATTTATTTGACTCGGGTAAACTTACTGAGACCATGGGTAAACTAACCGAGCCAGGCCCCCTGCGTAACATTGAATAGTTCGATAATCACGAAAATCTTATTCTTCCATGACAAAACATGCCAGCTTCTTCGGGTCACTTAACCGAGTCGTCGCGTCCGCATTGGACTTTCTGGCTCGGTTAAACTGACCTGGTCAATCTTCCTGGGCACCTTTGGCTCGGTTAAACTACCCATTCGGCTCGGGTAAGTTACCTGGGAGGAAAACTTCTTGGGCTGTTCGCATTGGACTTAAAATGGGTAAGTTACCCATTGGCTCGGTTAGTTTACCCAAATTAAGTCCAATGCAAACAGGGCTTTAGTTACAAATCCACCCTCACTTTGCTTTTTAATCTGTAAAGGTAAAGCCATGGTTAACCTTCTGCGTTCCTCCACGGTTCCGCCGGTCAGCTAATAAGCTGGACCTCACAATGGTCGCTCCGCGGAGCCGCCGGAATATTCATGTTTATTGACATGTAAATGAGCCGTCGTGGCCATGGACCTGCCCGGTTGCTACAGGTTCTTTTGTTGTCAAAATCTGCTGATTCCCGCAGAATGCACGCGGAATGGTACGGCTTGGAGGTTTTGACAAGGCGCCTTATTTAAAAGAAGGCAGTTTGTCTCCTATAACTCACATCATTCCGCTGAAAAAACTATTACGTGGGAGTCCCACCGGGAAGTGTGCTAGGGCCTTTATTATTTATTATCTATGTTGATGATATTTGTAATTCTTCGGATAAGCTTTCATTCTGTCTAATTGCAGATGATACAAGTTTATCGTATAATCATCAGAATGTTGATCAGGCCATTCAAGATTTGAATGTTGAACTTGTCAAGGTTTCAAATGGCTCTTGTCGAATAGATTGGATGTTCATTTACTCAAGACAAATTATATTATTTTCTCAGCAAGACAGCACACATATTATCAAGATGCTCCACTCATTTAAAATAATGTTATTTTATCCAAAGTGAAATCCACTAAATTCCTTGGCATTTTTATTGATGAAAATCTCTCTTGGAATGATCACATTAGTAGTTTGTGTACTAAAGTGTCAATGAATGTTGGAGTCATGAGCAGACTAAAATGGTTTCTACCCAAACACATTTTGGTAACCCTTTATAACTCCTTTGTGCTTCCTTATTTGAATTATGATTCTGTTGCCTGGGGTTCATCTACATCAGGTTGTAATAAATTGTTTTTGTTACAGAAAAAGTGATCCGTATTATTCATGGTGCAGGTTATCTGGAACATACTTCGCCATTGTTTGCCACATCAAGTATCTTAAAACTTGGCGATATTCATTCTCTTAATTTAGCAAATTTTATGTTTAAACACGCTCGTAATTTCTTGCCACATAAACTTCAAGGCTTCTTTTTAGCTAGTGCTTCAGTTCACACTCATCAGACCCGTGATTTAGCCAAAGGGAATCTTTTTTGTTATACAAAGTAGAACTGAGTTTTTTTAAAAGAGTGTGTTTCATAAAGGGAATTACATTACTGGAATAGTCTTAATGCAGAACTTAAACAGTCAGTCAATGTTTTTTCTTTTCGTTAAAACCGTAAGAAGATTTTGATTGATTTATACACCACTTAAAGCCATTGGACACTTTCGGTAAACAGTAATGTCCAAGGGCCACACTTCGTGTATCACAACTTCTATGTAAAATAACAAACCTGTGAAACTTAAGGCTCAAGCGGTCATCAAAGTCGGGAGAAAATAATGGTAAAACCCATCCTTGTTTCTGCACATTTCGCCGGCCGTGTCATGACATAATTGTGTTTAAAATAAATCCGTAATTCTCGATATCGAGAATTTATATTGTTTTAATTGACAAGTAGTTTAAATTTGTTGATTTTGATTGAAACTCTGCAGATTTTCTCATTTCCGGGAAGGCTCTCTTTGCTAGACTGTGGTTTTAATTCAAATAATGCTGATGCTATGGAGAAACTTTTGATGACATCAGCATCAGGTATGTTTTTGATTTTGTTTTTATGAAGTTAAGACAAAGTAGACATTGAAAGTTTGTCTTTGCACAATTTCTAGGTGTTTGGTGCGACAACAGATCAAAAAGTTAATTGATGTGAAATATTTAAAGCATCAAAAGGTCTACATTTCAACCTGAAGCTATTAAATAACGCCATCTACTTCACTCTACTTACCGGTAGAGTCGAATTACTAATTTGCATATTCCCTATGCCGCAAGGTGATATTGCTTAGACTTTCCTTATTCTGGATTCATTTACATTAAAACATGATCATTTTGCTTCACCATCCAGTTTTCCTTATACTGGTTTCAGTGATACTAAAATCGATTAACAAACAATAATCCTAAACAATTTTAATTTGTTACTGTGTTGGTTTTCCAATCACTTCTTTTCAAGTCCTAATTTCCTTCAAATGGAATTTATTCTACTTTTTTATGTCAGTTGGACTCATGAATTATTCCGCAATCAGTGTCTTTTACAACATACTCATCATCACAGAGAAGTTCATCTCTGGAACATTGATTCAAACAATCTTTAACTTTAGTTCAACTCATCATGAATTATTCCAGATTCAGTTTCTTTTGAAACATAGACTAAAATTAACCCTTTTACAAAATCCTATTTTTACACAATCGTATTCAACTCCACAACATCAATTGCAACTTGTCACGAATTGAATTGGTTTAGAGAACTTACTATTTGTAAAAAGTTAAGTTTGCGTTTCAGAGAAACAAGATTTTGGTGTTAATGGCCAATGGGCCTATAAAGTTTGTAGACTGCAGTTTAAAAAATGGGAGTTACGTAAGGTTAATAGAATCCTTTGATTGGCTGTTATTTATACGAGTCCAGCAGCCGTTTTCACAAAACTTTACGCAACTGCGTAAGTCCACTTGCGCAACATTTATGGCATAAGTTGCACCACAAATTATGGTCGAGTTCCACCGATTTCACGTAAGTTACGCCACGCTGTTAGTGACGCAAGTCTGAAAGTTGCGCCACAAAAGTGGCGCAAGTCACGCACTCGATTTTGTATTTTATTGCACATGTTAAAAAACTGCCATCCACCGTATTTTGCGTGGGTTAGAATGTAGCTTACGCTATTCCTGGGGCAGCGACGACAATTCAGTGTTGTCCAAAATATATTTCATTCTTTCTTTAAGCGGAAACAAGACAAAAAGACACTAATCAGTCAATGGTTTCAAGTATGTTTTGCTTTGAAAAAACCCCCCAAAAAACCACATTTATTAAGGAAATAAATACGATAAAATTGGGCACGATTTTCGGGGTCCTTGAAACCAGTGACTGTTGGTTGGAATTGCCACTATAAATACAATTTCAGTAAACACTTTCGTCACTCGTAGTATTATTTGTCAATTATGAACTCATCGGTTCCGATCAACAGTCCCATATCCACAAATCACAGTAGATTTTGTTTCCATTAAAAACTATATCCTCCCAAATCAAAACAAATCAAATACTTTCATACAAGACAGACAAGTCGAAACAAATTAGTTCATATGCATTTTTCAATTAAGTTTATTTTCATTTGTTTATTGATTGCAGAAAAATAGTACATGGCTTATTATTTTATTTATCTTTCAGTATTACCACTGTAACATACATGTAATTCAAGACCCATACCCCACGCATCCAAAAATACACAAACAAATTGTATAAATAAAACTGATCAAGATTTTTTTTTTAACTACATGAAGTTATTAACTAAAGTTGGTTCAGTGCCAAAATATATTTCCTTCTTTCGTTTAGCGAAAACAAAACAAACAGTATTTTTCCATGAAATACTTTACTTTTTGAGAAAACATTAAAACAATTATCAATTCTTGACATCGAGAATTACGGATTTAAAGTAAACACGTGTCATGACACTGTGTCATGACACCGCGAAACATGCGGAAACAAGGGTGGGTTTTCCCGTTATTTTCTTCCGACTCCGATGACCGATTGAGCCTAAATTTTCACAGGTTTGTTATTTTATATATAAGTTGTGATACACAAAGTGTGGGCCTTTGGACAATACTGTTTACCGAAAGTGTCCAATGGCTTTAATTAAATTCAGTTGAATCTATAAACCTTCTTATTTTTTCTGCGGCAAAATATATAACAGTTTGTTGATTTTTAAGTCGTCCAGTGACCACTGTAAAAAAATAATTCAAGGCCCACCCTCCTAATCACAAACTTTAATTAAAACATAAAATTATGAAGAATTTTTTCAAAACTACAAGAAGATATTAGCTAAATTTGTAATCCACCACAAAGTTAGTCTTTTAAACACTTCAAAAGAATTTCACCCAAATATTTGGAGAGTAACAGTGGCCTCATTTTGATTAATTTAGTTGAAAGGATTTAAAGTTGTTAAGGAAATTTGTTTTAGTAACAGTAAGGGATAAGATCCTTGAGAAATTGACCAACTTGTTTAAGATAATATTGGTAAACTTTATCTTTTGATTTGTGTATCTGTATAGCAAAATTATTTGTAACTAATAAGCTTACAATTCATTGTTGAAAAGTAGCCCATACTAAGGGCCCTTAGTTTAATTTCATTAGCTAATTTAAGTCTTTAAAGTAAAATTCCATTTTGCTGGGAAAATAACTTTTGGATGACGCTGAGAATGACACACATGGTCGTGATTTAAAATGGTAGCTGCGTTGCTTTTTTATAGCTGTGTCAGGCAACAGTCGTTGAAAATGATATTAGCCTTGTCCGCGGTGTTGGTCATAAATAAAACGTTGCGCAGCTAAAAATAGTTTTGTGAAATGCAACTTAGGGAAATGGCGCAGCTTCGCAACATTTACGTGGCGTAACTTTACGACATAGTAAGTTACTTTCGTGAAATCGGCTGCTGTAGTGCTTCTGTTTTCAGAATGCACCTAATCGTTTTGACAACATTAACCAAAATAAAAGCTCCACTGATTTGTTTTAACAGAAATTCTTCTTGAAACACAAACTTCAAACTACTTGATCTCTAGTTTGTGGCTGACTCCACTAACAATTTGTAATGAAAAAAAAAAAAACCCCTGCTGTTTCAGGCCTTCAGATAGTCGGTACCTTTCTCTCTCTCTTTCTCACACGTTCCCAGATTTCTGACATGTCTTTCTCCATCAAGAGGTTTTCGAGATCTGTTCATATTTTTTCACACTATGCCAAGATGGGTATTAAATGTACCCAAAACAAAATAACAAAAATACCAGTGTTTCAGAAAGAATTCAGAAAAAAATTATCTTTATGAGTACTTTTTTAGTAGTCATGGTGGCATGGTAAACAGGGCAGTTGAAAAGTTGCAGTCTCGACTAGACATAGCAATTTATAGTCGCAACTATCTGAATAGTTGCACAAGACGCCCAGGCTTAGTTCAGTGTACCTATTTGTAAGTTTGCTGTTACCCTTTCCACCTGCATTCAGATTAAGAAAACATGGTCTTATATTTTTGTTAATTATGCCAGCCTAAGGGGCATATACGTCAAGTTCTTCAGCGCGTCAAGTTCTTCAGCGCGTCAAGTTCTTCAGCGCGTCCACATCGCAGCTGTTAGAGCTCCGGCTTTTCCTTTAAAGTTTTGTGATCTCTGCTAATTTTTGTTCCAGTTTTACATGTTCTGCGTGTCAGTCGAGGTATGTTGTACGTTTTCGTCTTTTTATTTGACTTCTCGTTTGGAAACTTTGACTGTTCTTAACGTCTTTTTACTGGAAAAGCTGAGGAATATTCAATGGTTCAGCGAACCACCATCATGGCCATGCTTTTGTACGGGCTCTTCGTATTGCTGTACAACATCACGTTTACAATAGACATTCTCAACAGTGTCGCTGGTACCCAGCGCGCCACGCCCGATTTACGTGTCTCCCCACACACACTCCATTACCTGGAACCATCACAAAATGGTGACGAGCAGTTGTATCGCCGACGTTATAAGTACTCAAGATCAGAACTCTTAAATTTGAGAAACATTGGTAAGTCAACATCGGTTGTTTCTAATGAGGTTTGGAAGACTTTAAAATCCTGCAAGCTAACCAAAGTAAAAGTCAAACGTGGCTCTCGAGCGGGGAGAAACAAACAGAGAAGAATTCAAGTTATCACGCAGGGCGGACATGGACAACCCATTGCCAACTCCACGCAAACACGACGAGGGTCTGTCGTGTCAAACCTGATTTCTGTTCCGATTGGTATATCTACAAATGACTATACTAACGGATTCAGTACACCTCCTGTGTTCCTGATCAATGCTAGATCATTGGTTCAACGCATCGATGAACTTCAGATAATGCTCAACACCAGTAACATCGACATAGCAGCCATTACTGAAACATGGTTTCCTGCTCATATTGACTCTAGTGTTTTCTCTATTCCCAAGTTTGGACTAACCAGTAAACCACGAGTCAATAAACGCGGTGGAGGTGTCGCCCTATATGTCAGAAATGGCATAGAGTTTAGAACTTTGAGCGAAATCAACGTTCCCGATGATCTTGAGGTTTTATGGATTTGGACTCGCCCACGACGGCTTCCCAGATCGGTGAGTGGTATTATCATCTGTGTCGTTTACCATCCACCATCCTCTCCACATGATAAAATACTCACCGATCACCTATTGTCATCGTTGAACACACTTCAAACCAAATATCCCAACGCTGGTGTTATGCTTTTAGGAGATTTTAATAAACTGGACACTGACAACATCTGCCGCTTGTCCGGCCTCCTTCAAGTCGTCAAAACCCCTACGCGAGGTCAAGCCATTCTTGATAAAATTTTAACTAACTTGAAAGATCTATATCACGAGCCGATCATTTCATCACCGCTTGGATTGAGCGACCATAATACTGTTATGTGGCAACCCCTGAACACCATGAAAACGACCAATGTCAACCATAAACGAGTTGTTCGCCCAATTAAAGACTCGGACCAACGAGCCTTTGGCCAATGGATCACAAACTACAATTGGGAGGGTGTTGAAGCTGCAACCACAGCAGAAACCAAAACTTGTGTGCTACGAAGTTCTGAACAAGGCAATTGATAATTTTTTCCCGACCAAGGTTATCTCTTCGCACCGAAATGACAAACCTTGGATAACTCCAAATCTGAAATCCCTAATCATTAGAAGACAAAAGGCTTTCTCCAGCAGTAAACTGTTGTTATGGCGCATGATCCGTAACAAAACCATTCGACTTATTAAACATGCTAAACGAGTGTTCTACAATTCCAGTGTTGGTAAACTAAAAAAACTTAACCCGCGACAATGGCATCAACATATCAAGAAACTTACTGGTCACAACTGCAAGAGAAGCTTTACTCTACCTGGACCTTCAACAGAGGCTATTGCAAATAGTATCAATCATCAATTCATATCAGCAGCTCATGATATCCCAAAACTTGATCTCAGCTGCCTACCTGCCTACCTTCCAATGACATCATCACCACCATCTGTTTCTCCACATGACGTTTTCAAGAAACTCAAGAAATTAAACATCAACAAGAGTGGCAGACCGGACCTTTTCCCGCCACGTGTGATTAAAGAATTCTCCTATGAACTAAGCTTCCCTCTCTGCCAAATAATCAACTGTTCGCTGCAGGAGGGCATTGTACCTGACATTTGGAAAAGGGCATTTGTTGTACCCGTCCCTAAGTGCAATCCCCCTACTATTGACAATCTGCGTCCTATTTCACTCACATGTTTGTTTTCTAAAGTTTTTGAGGATTTTGTTGTAAATTGGATCCTAGAGGATATCAAAAATTCCATTGATCATTATCAATTTGGGTCCCTCAAAGGACTTTCTACAACTCATTGTTTGGTCAAATTGTTAGATAATATTTTTAAGGGAACTGATAGACCCCAACATTCTGCTGTTTTAGTAGCTACTGATTTTTCAAAAGCTTTTGACAGGGTAAATCATCAGATTGTCGTTGAAAAGTTTCTTAACCTTGGTGTTCGTACTTCAATTATTCCATGGGTATGTAGTTTTTTAACAAACAGAAGTCAAGCTGTTCGATATGATGGTAGTGTTTCCAGTTGGGAACCAACCAATGCTGGGGTCCCCCAGGGTACTAAACTAGGGCCGGTGGCTTTTTTAGCAATGATAAATGACTTTGTTTCTGGCACTCCTGAGGTTTCCCACTACAAATACGTAGATGATATGTCGTTGGTTCAAACATATCGTAATAATGACCAAACAAGTTTAATGCAACAGCAGCTTGATTGTTTGCATTCCTGGTCATTAAAAAATCACATGCGACTCAACCCCAAAAAATGTCAAGTCATGATTTCTTGCTTCCAAAGACACCAACCTGTTAAGCCCATTTTTCAAACTGGTAATAATGTCATCAATCAAACGAACTGTGTTAAGCTTCTTGGCATTCATATACAAGAAAACCTTAAATGGGATACTCAGGTTGATTACATGTGTAAAGCCTTCAACAAAAAACTGTACTTCTTACGTCAACTTAAACGATGTAACATTCCTGTTAAAGACTTGAGAACAGTGTATTTACAATATGTTCGTCCAACTCTTGAATACGCCTCACCTGCCTGGTTTTGTGGTCTTACCAAAGTCCAAAGAGAGTGCCTCGAGAAAATGCAACGAAAGGCATTCTGTATCATACTTACTTGGGATTTTTGTAAATTTAAACCTTATGCTGATATTTGTGTGGTGCTTAACATTCCGCCCCTCACTGAAAGACTTGAACAGCTCTCATTGAACTTTGGTAATTTGCTCCTGTCCTCAAGCAAGCATAGAGAGTGGCTGCCTCCTGCAAGGAATAATAACCTTAGGAATTCCGACTCTTTGTCTAGTATTAGGTGCAGAACCAACCGATACAGGTCTAGCCCCATTCCCTACCTCACCAGTATTTTGAACATGTAACACATTTTGGCAGGCCTCATATTTTTACCATCGATTTTATTCCCAGTTTTATTTTCTTGTTTGCGTGTTTGGTTTGTCTTTTTTACCTTTTGCGCGTGTGTGTTTAGTTTTTTGTTTGTGTGTTTTTAATGTGTTTGTTTGTCTGGTGGAGTGTTCGTTTGTCTGGTGGAGTGTTTTGTTTGTTTGTTTGTTTGTTTGTTTGTTTGTTTGTATGTTTGTTCGTTCGTTCGTTCGTTCGTTCGTTCGTTCGTTCGTTCGTTCGTTCGTTCGTTCGTTCGTTTGTTTGTTGGGGTGTTTGATTGGTTGTTTGTTCGTTTGTTTGTTTGTTGGGGTGTTTGTTGTGGTGTCTGTTGGCGGGGGGGGGGGGGGGGTATGTTTGTCGGGCTGCTGTTGGGTTTGTTAGTTAAGTGTGCTTGTTAAATATTTATTGTTTTTGTTTTATCTAATTTTAGTTCTCATGACGTCTCTTTTGACTTTGCTCTTAATTTTTTAATTTTTCTTGTGTATAAATTTTCTCTCTGCTTTTTAAAATGTTTATATAATAATGTAAATCTGTATTTTAATTCAGTCTCAGGACTGCGACAAGCAGATGTTTTTACAATAAACCAGTAATAATAATATACAAATGTAGTGTTTGCCTAGTCCTTGATGGTGGGTGTGTGTGTGTTTTTGCGTGCATGTAAGATTGTTTGTGGACTGGTCTAGGAATCCCCTAGAAGCCTGTTGTTTTTGGACCCCCTCAGTTTAGTATTAAGGTCATTGCAGCTAAAACAAAAGAAATAATGTCCGAGCAATAACTCCAGAAGAACTTTCACTATGCATATCAACTCCAAACTTGGTTTGTGGATGGTCTTCAGATCCCCCAGACGCCGATTGTTTTTGAACTCCTTCAGTTTAATATTAAGGTCAATATGTCTAAAACAAAAGAAATGTTGTCCAAGCAATAACTCAAGAATGAGATTAATCTCAGGGGGGCATTTGTGTTTGTCACAAACCATACTTGTGTTATTTAAGATGGCTATTTTAACTTCAGATTTTTCTTTAATCTTATTATTCAAATTTGATAATTCTTTACAGAGGAACTTGAGCAATTGATTGTATCACGTACCATCGATGACATGTACCTGGTGAAACAATGCCCGAATTCTGTCATGTTGTGGCTCCTTCAACTCAGTGAGTTTTCCCAATTTAATTGATTTGTTGATATAAGATACAAACTAACACGTTTACACTTGTTAACAAAAGTGTTCATAAACTGATGTATGTTTCACATAATTACAAAAGGATTACGGTTTGCTTATCCTCATGACCCATTTCTTTTTTGATGGTTCAAGTGTTGTGGAATGTATTTTAACTGGGTTTTTTTTCTTGGTTTTTTTTATATAAAAAGCCTATCCATAAATACCTTAGACAGTTTCGCTATTCCTATTGGTGAAGAGCGCGTCACCTGGAGGTGTTTAAAGACAGTGGACAAAATTAGTAATTGTCACAGACTAGCCTTCACAGTTGCTTCAAAGTTGCGAGATAATAATGAAAGAAAAAAACACCCTTGTCACATGAAGGTGTGTGTGTTTAGATGGTTGTTTTCGGATATGTTTAGCCCACAACTCGTTCCCATAGGTGATCGATCTTGCCGTGCCATTTTGGCCCATGAATATGAGGATGCACACTACTACTACTACTAAGCGCACGAATGCATATCCGAAAACTGGCTCAGTCATAAAAATGCAACACAAGGACGTCGGAGCTCAAGGAAAGGACGCTAGTAACGAGTTTCTTACCTTTCACCTTTTAACCAAAAAGGCATTTACGAATGGGAATAAAAGAGTAGTGACCCATTCTTAAACTGTCGTTTAAAACCTTGCAGGCTCGTGGCAGTGAGATAAAGGCCCTCGCCTTCGGCTTAGGCCTTTATCGCACGGCAAAGACCCTGCCGGTTTTGAACGGCAGCTTAAGAACTCGTCGCTACTCTTTTGTTCCCTTAATAAAAGACACAACTTCTTTTTAGATGATGCATGTAAATACCTTGAACTGCCCTCATCAATAACAAGTTTGGTTAAAAATGCTATGTTACCCAGGCAAAACACCTATAAAATACATCAGGTGCGCTCAATGTCATCTTTGGACATAAACAAATATTGTGATACAATTGTGATTAAAAATTATTTAAAAGAAAGGCTTTGTTCAGGAATTGTGACTTCATGTGACTGTTTTTACACTTGTGGTTATGTTTTTACACTTGTGGTCTGTCCGTTACATTACCTGTTACAATTAGCTTAGGTCCTCTCCTCTTTGAAACAGTTTGTGTACATCACTATTGCTTATTATTCCACGGTTATATTGCTTAGCTGGCTGAACTGAACAATGATGATAATTTGTTCCAAGTCTCCCAATTAATCAATTGATCGAGACCGAGGTTAAAGATCGTTAAGTCTGAGACTGCCCAGACAGCCTCATCTGAAACCAAGGTGAAGATCTTACAGTCTGAGACCTTACAGTCTAAGACCGAGACCGTGACCTCATCATATGAGACTGAGACACCCTTGGCCGAGATCGAGACCTCATCCTTGGAGCCCGAGACATCCTCATCTGAAACCAAGGCCTCTTAGTCTGAGACCAAGAGACCTCGTTCTAAAAGACCAAGACAGAGACCTCATCCTACGAGGTCGAGACCTCATCCTATAAGAACTAGGCATCCTCATCTGAGACAGAGACCAAGACCTTACATACCAAGACAGAGACCAAGACCTTACAGACCAAGACAGAGACCTCATCCTGCGAGGTAGAGACCTCATCGTATAAGAACTAGGCATCCTCATTTGAGACAGATACCAAGACCTTACAGACCAAGACAGAGACCTCATCCTACGAGGTCGAGACTTCATCCTATAAGAACAAGGTATCCTCATCTGAGACAGAGACCAAGACCTTACAGACCAAGACAGAGACCTCATCCTACGAGGTAGAGACCTCATCCTATAAGAACTAGGCATCCTCATCCGAGACAGAGACCAAGACCTTACAGACCAAGACAGAGACCTCATCCTACGAGGTCGAGACCTCATCCTATAAGAGCAAGGCATCCTCATCCAACACTTAGTCCACAGTGGGCACTCTCTTCCTGCTAACTCTTGCAATTGCATTATTCCAATAATAGTGAAAACTTATAAAGTGCATAAATTCATAAAAAACTCATAGCGCTAAAATACAAACAATAACATTAAAATAATATTCATACAATAACAAAAATTTAAACGTAAGCCTAGGTTGAGATAAATCTAGAACATGTAGTGTAGAATACAATACAAACGCAGTATTTAAGAAAACATACAAAAGCCTCAATTGGTAAGTTTTTCACAAATATGTACCACAGCGCCGTCACGAGCCCATGTTCTTTTCTTTAGCTACTGTTAAAGGTTGGTTCTCTTGATCCTCTCCCTTTTAAAAAGTTTTTTCCTTAAAATGTGATACAGCTACTAACCTTTAGTTTACTAAGATATTGCTGTATTGTTCAGTCTACCAGGTAAAGATTTTCTGACGTTCATCTTGGAGGTAAATTGTTCAGAACATTTTCTTAAAAAACACCAAAAAAAACCAGAAAAAAACCCATAGATTTTCTGACGTTCATCTTAGAGGTAAATTGTTCAGAACATTTTCTACAAAAAAACAAAAAACAAAACAAATTCTTCCAGCATGGCGGACCCCAATAGTGGTGTAGTTCGAAGTAAGGTTTCGAGCAATTTTGTCCCTTGCTCCAAATGTAGACAAATAAAACCCCACGCCCTCCAAAACTTGCATGAGTTATGCTACAAATGTAGGGTTTGTTCTTAAGTGGCTCCATGTGACATTAGCTCTGGATGGACGCCCAACCCGTGGGAGGTAAATCCGTCGTGGGTTTGTGGTCGATCTCTCAGTGGTTACTAGGCCCGGAGCAACTGGGCGGGTTCTCCTTGCCATAAGAAAGCCTCTAAATCAGGTGCTGCTGGCATGCCTATTGTGCCACTGCTAAGCAGCACCATTCATGGTACACACATAGCTTGCTTTTTTTACTGTGAGGGCTAAGGCTACTGCTAAGTCTAGAAAGGTAAGCAAAGGTGAAAAAACTGTGCTGACGTTTGAGAACATGCCTTTTTGATCTATGTCCCCTGCCCGTCAGCCGGCGAGACCGGGGCTGTGGATACCGACGAACTGGTTAATGGTCGTTCGCCAAACCAATATGGCTCTTCCACCAGTGTGTTTCGTTCGGTTTAACTGAGAGCCGGAGAAAGTCCAATAGGGCTGATCCTGTCAAGCCAGGGGGCTTGCAAGTAGCGATGAAGAGTCAGCTTCTACTGTGCCCCTTTCACCTATAGACATCTGTCTTCGGTTGATCATGAAGGATATGGTGCCGGTTAATTTACCGGCAGGGGATTTACCCGTTACCAGCAGTACGAGTGCAAATCCTTTAAACGCCGGATCAGGCCAGTTGAGGCGCGATCACCCTTGGAGCTTTTTCTGGAGTTTCTGAGTGAGCGACAAAATTTTCACTAATGCCATAGGCGCCCAGGCTGCATAACAATCAAATCCAAGACTGAAACGAGTGCTTTCTCATCCCAGCCTTCAACTGTACTGGGGCAGTCAGCTTGCCAGCGACCAGCGTCCTTTGTTCATCCGACAGGAGGCGCAAGATCCTTTTTTGCCCCGAGAACTAGAGGGGGATGAGCTTGGGGGGAGGGGGTGACACTTCTGTAGCTGCTGCCCCTACCCCTGGCCTCGGCTCGTCGGGGGTAGCCTAAGGTTGTTCGCAGAGATTCCTGTTCCGACTGGTGGGTGCTTTTGTTAGTAAACATTGGCTACGCTACAGAGTTTACAGTTTTCATACTATGAAGTGCTTTTCCAAGCCAGAGCTTTTCTAGCTTTGATGTCTCTGCTTGTGTTGTCAATCCTTGACCCTTGAATATTTGAAGTCCACCTGTCTTTCAAGTTTGTCCCCAATGATTGCCATGACACATAATACTATTAATAATAATAACAACAATAATAAGACTTGTAATGCGCATGTATCCACCCTGCTGGGTGTTCAAGGCGCATTAGAAACCAAAAACATAGTCTTGGTGCAAGACGTTTCTCGTTTCCCTTTTCACGCACACCGCGGCCAATTCACCAACAGCGCCCGCACCGACTCCATCCGCACCGACTCACGTGACTTAGTTCACTCACCGCTCCCCCGGAGAAACGTCTTGGTCCGTGTACAAATCGCTCGGGAAATTCCGAGCACATTCCAACCATGCTGCTGCGCTTGGCCTGCATAACTCTGACGTAGCAGTATCGGCATCAGTCTGGTATCTGTACGTCTTTGGTGGGAACAGCTTGGCATGGCATCTACTTGTACAATACAACGACGACAACAAAAGCGTCGCGCATGGAAAAGCTTCGACGGTGCATTTGTGCGTGGGGGCCCTATAACCTCTAGCCCTCAAAGTATAAAATGGCGTTTGGTAGAGTTTGCAAGAAAGTTAAGTCTTGATAAGTTTAAGAGCCAACAAGTTAACGCTCTTCGCCCAGGGTAATGATATATTTATCAATTTACCAACGGGGTTTGGAAAAAGCTTGATCTTCCAAGCTTCCACAGTTATTGTGGACATTTTGAAAGTTGTTGTTGGTGGAAACGATAACCATGATAACGACGACATCGGCGCTGACGAGAAATCATTGGTTGTTGTCGTCTTGCCGCTTAAGGCTCTGGCTGTAGATCAGTTAGACCATGGAGGAATGTATTCCGCCATGGTTAGACCGAGTAGGCAAACTCGGTCTGGAGGCTGCTGATATTACTTCGGATATACCAGATCATGTTTTGGAACAATCGCCCAAGTACTCGATCCTGTTTGCAAGTCCAGAGAGTCTTTGCTCAAGCAAAGGGAAGGAACTTACTGTTGCTGGTCAAAAACAGATGCTGTGGATTGTTTGTTGACGAAAGTCATTGCGTATCGAAATGGTATGTACCTTTTAAAAATGATTACTATCTGACTATTGTGTGACATTCCAATAATCTTAGGCATCTTGAAGAAAATCACAGTGACATAGCATAGTGGTAGGCAGGTTTTTTTAATTTTTTTTTTTAGAGTTTTGCCATAGTCTCTTGGCTTAAACAAGGTAGATATGGTGTATAACTATAATCTCTACTTTGATAATTAGTAATTGATGTTCTATTCAATTCATTGCTCAAGAGTCAGTGCTTTTTTCCAAGAATGGTATTGTGGCTGATTTTTATTGCTCTACCTATTTACCAACTCAAGTACTTAGAGGGTTATTCCTTTATGCCATTTGGAGTTTATGACAGACCTGTGAATGGCTTCTTGTGAAAAGCTTTGTCAACTAATACCCAGCAAGCTCTTTCAACCAAGCTTTTTGCATGCCCAGGCTTTCATTCCTTTCATGTTTATGACCTATTCACATGGGTGGCTCAGCCTCTATTCTTTAGTGAACCATTCTCCATAGTCTCTTATAATGGCTTTAGCTTATAAATATTCAGGCATGTATGCTCCTTTTTTGCAAAGGGCAAGGGTACCAATTCATTTTCTCCTTGGTAATAAAGGGCACTCTAAAAATTATAGTATAATGAGGAATTTTGTAATTTCTACAAGTTTCTAGAGTAATTCAAGGGCACTTGAAAACAACACTAATCTTTTGAAAACTATTTAAAGTGATGACTCTAAACTTGAGAATTTGTGGCCAGTTTGAACTACAATGCTTGGCAGCAACCTTTGAAAAAAAATACAAAAATAAACAGTCCTCATCCCCCTCTTTTTTTGAAAAGCCGGGACTATCAACATATATTTTTTGTATACATGTGGCCTTAATTGACAATCAAGCTTTACAAGGTTTTGTTTTCACCCAACTTTTTAAAATACTTGTAATTGTTTGCAGCAATGTCATGAAAGGGATTTTATTTTAATCATTTAAAAGAGAGCTAGATTATCTCCATGATGTTTTGCAAATATCAATACATGTACATTGTATGTGCTATTGTTTTAACCAAATAATAATTACTTCCTTTTCTACTGTGAACAGGAAAAAGCCAAGAACTTTTAGTCAAAAAAAATTATGGATAATCCACATTTTTAACTTAACATAATTTTTCTTTTTAATTTAACAGGGGTAATTCATCAACCAAGAGTTCAGCATTCCGGAAGTGCTATGGCCAGCTGGGACAGCTACGCTCCATCCTGAACCAGTCAATTGTTTAATATCACGTTTTCACCTGAGGTTGTTTTTAAAACCAAAAATAACTGTACATAATTATTTTAATGGCACTTGAATTTTGACCATATTCAATTAAATGATTTTTTGGTTGTAGTCAATGACTATGTGTACATGTATTTGTTTATGTCCATATTCAATCAAGTGTGAACCATTATTAGCAAACTTTAAGCTGTAGGCACACTGTCCAAACAATGATCAAAAGACAAGTCCAATTCAGATAGAACTGTGTGTTCTCCAATACGACACTATTTTAGAGGGAAGTAGTCAACATGTGTTATTATATTAATTTCATGAACAGTGAGTTTTTACACTGAAACCAAACAATGATTGTCCTTTCTTCATCCTGTTGTAATAATAAGCACAGTGAACTTGTCTCAATTTTTAAACAACTATTATTGTATCATTGCCAAAGGTTCAAGACAAAAACATGTTGATTAGGTCTTCTTGTTTTTTTCTTTTTCAAACTGCTCAACATGTAGTCAAATTAAAAAAAGGCTGCTGAAAACGTAAACAACCAAGTAAGATTGTTGGTGAAAAAAAAGTTGTATAGTATTTTGTAGTTTGCCAACCTCAATGCAAATCTGCTTTTTTTCATGGCATTCTATGTATACTAGCAGTGAACAATTTCATCCAGCATTTTTGCATCCTGAATGGTAATATTGAGTAGCAAACGATGATTTTGAAAAGCAACTGACACATTGTGCATAGCCTTTTGTTACTGTAACAACCAACAAGTTACTGTCTCTTGCACATGAAGTCAGACTGAGACATAGTTTTATCTTGTGGTGTGCTGGTCACATGTAAATTCCTAGTCAAAAACAGTTTACATGTATGTGGCTATATCACTGGACAGCATCAACTAATAGGCAGTAAATGTATACCTTTCAAAATTGCTTTTTTTCATGGCATTCTATGTATACTAGCAGTGAACAATTTCATCCAGCATTTTTGCATCCTGAATGGTAATATTGAGTAGCAAATGATGATTTTGAAAAGCAACTGACACATTGTGCATAGCCTTTTGTTACTGTAACAACCAACAAGTTACTGTCTCTTGCACATGAAGTCAGACTGAGACATAGTTTTATCTTGTGGTGTGCTGGTCACATGTAAATTCCTAGTCAAAAACAGTTTACATGTATGTGGCTATATATCACTGGCCAGCATCAACTAATAGGCAGTAAATGGATACCTTTCAAAATTTAAATGATTACCTGCAACTATTTACAATTGAGTTACAAAGGCTTCATCTGTTGTTTTAAGTTTTACATACAAGTTCTTTTACTAAAAAATACATGTAAATATGTACATAACTATTTTGATGGCACTTGAAATGGATGTTATTAAAATGAATGTCTTTCAATCAATGAAACACTTATCTGTTGTGTATCTTTGTTCAGATTCAATCAAGTGTGGACTATTATTAGCAAACTTTAAGCTGTACACACACTGTCCAAACAATGATCAAAAGACCAGTCAAATTTTGTCTGGCCCGGTTATCTTGCAGTAATTCACGTTGTTTTTGAAAGGGCTAATGAGTCCCTTTTCGCATTTAAATTATATCTCTTGCTTTTAATGAAACTTGCCACAGGAAAAAAACAAAGAGACATTTGATTTTTAAATAATCACAAAAGATTTTATAAGAAGAGTTGCATTTCTTAGAGAAGCAGTGTGGTTACGACTTAAATTTCTTCAGAAGTTAGTGTAGTGTACAATAACTTATAAGACATTACCAACTTAGTGAACATTTGGATGTCAACCAACATTGGCCGAGAACTGTTGTTTAATTTCGTTCCCTATCACTTTGCCCTTTCGCCACTTGGGATCTTTGGAATCACATTGTTCACATATATTCATACTGGCGGTTGGTGTGATTTCTTCTCCCAAAATTGTGCTTAATACCGATAATAACTGACTGTCTTTCTTTAATTTCAAAATTATTGGCAATATCTTCTACAAGTAACAAGTTCTCTGCCGCAAATAAACACCATCGAGTTTTGCCGAGGTGGCCACGGCCCGGCGGCGGTCCAGTGGCCAGGGAAGTCATTGTTATTATAATACATTGCAAACTTTTCGGATTTCCACCGCACAACAACAAACGCACATGTGCATTTCCCGGGTTCCCGCGGCAGCAGCTATGTTTACTCGGACAACGATGCATGCAGGTTACCAGGCTGGCCCGCTTCTCTGTTTCCAGTTGTGCGCGTGCGTAGTATTTTGTTGACCCACACGTTGAATATGTATACGGAGGTCACATAACTCAAACATGTACACGGACCAAGACGTTTCTCCGGAGGAGCGGTGAGTGAACTAAGTCACTTGAGTCGGTGCGGATTGAGTCGGTGCGGGCGCTGTTGGTGAATTGGCCGCGGTGTGCGTGAAAAGGGAAACGAGAAACGTCTTGCACCAAGACTACCAAAAACAAACAAAACAAACAAAACAAACAAAACAAAGAAAAACAGACAACAAAATTAGACCTTGAAAATCTGTGACATAAGATAAGTTTTGAGAAGAGATTTGATTGTTGTGGTACAAAAACAAGATCTAAAATTGAGTGGCAGAGAGTTCCAGATGCGTGGCGCAGCTGAACAAAAAGACCTGTCACCCCATGAGTGTTGGGTTCAATGAGAAGAAGCATGGAACTTGATCGAAGATTCCTTGATGGAGTGTAAACTTGAAGAAGTTCAGAAATATAGCGGGGAGCCTTTAATTGCCATTAAGTGCTTTGTGCACAATGAGCATCAGTTTGAAGATGATTCGTTTCCACTTTGTCAAGTTTTTTATGTTAGCAGTGGCTATGATGAGGAAACAGCCAATACTAGGGAGAGGTGTATGAATTCAAGGTTCTACAACTCAGTCTGTCAACTGCACCCAGAGTCTTTACTCAATTGGCCAAAGTGGTAGCAGCGGCACTCAGACAATGAAACATGTGCATTTTTGTTTTTCTGGATGACTGGTTGTTCGTCGCTCGACCAGAATAAGAAGTTTGCTCTGCAGTGGAGGCTACAAGGTGTTGATAGCCTCTCTCGGTTTCCTCATCAAAAGGAAAAGTCCCATCCAATTCCATTACAGTGCCCCATTTTCCTCGGGGCGCATATAGACCTCACTCGAGGCTTAGCGTATCAACTCAAGAATTGATACAGAACCTCCTCGAATGCTGTACCCATTCTGTGACAGTTGCACATGCTCCAGCAATAGCATAGCTCTGACTCCTTGGTTTTATGGTTAACATGGTAGACTTGATACCGTACAGCCGATTACACATGAGACCACTACAGCTTCATCTCTTGGTGTTCTACAAGCCAAAGCTTGACCGCTATCCTTACGGGTACCTGTACATCCCCTTGGCTTAAAGTCACATTATGTGGTGGTGCACCACCC
This sequence comes from Asterias rubens, assembly GCF_902459465.1. Lineage (NCBI taxonomy): Eukaryota > Metazoa > Echinodermata > Asteroidea > Forcipulatida > Asteriidae > Asterias > Asterias rubens. Next base: position 11,617,390 of record NC_047070.1, on the reverse strand, counting down.
GTCAGAACCTGAACCTCGGGTCACAGTTTTCCCTCCCTCGATGCATCAGATGCATCAAACCTACACATCAATGTCTTTGAACTCGTGGCAGAGCACAAGGGTCTCACCAACTTTCAGAGAAGCACTCAGGACCAGGTGGTCTTAATTTGCTTATACTTCGACAGTTGTATTATACATAAACAGGCTGGGAGGTACCTGGTTCCCACAAATGTGCCTGTACTATGGGACCTCATGCAGTGGACCATCTCCAACGGAACACTGCTGAGAGCCTTGCTCGTGGCAGAGAGCCAGAATGTCATGGCAGATGTCCTGTCAAGAGGCAAGGTTGTTCCTACAGAGTGGACTCTCTATCAGGTGGTCGTCTAAAACATCTTTCAAAGGGTCAACTGACCCCACATCGACCTGTTTGCTACGTCAATGAATCACCAGCCCCCAGAATACTGCGGCGGCACGTCAGAACGCCCTGTTGATTGATTGGGGGAACATGTTCGCGTATGCTTTCTCCCTCCTTCAGAGGGTGATATCGAAATTTGAGTTGGAACAGTGCAGGGTAATTCTGATAGCCCCAATCGGGCCACGTCAACCTTGGTTTCTGTGGTTGATTCACCTCTCATTCATCTACCACTACTGTTACCACAACAGGCGGTTGTTCTGGCCCAGCCCCAGTCAGGCTTCCTGCACCCATCACCAAGCTGTTGTCAAGCATTCCCTCAGATCAATAGGACTTTAGAAAGAGGCTGCAGAGCTGTCAGTTGGAGTATGGATAGTGTAATCTAGTCGAGCCTCAATACCAGAGTGGGCATCCTTGCCTGCTGGGTCTATACGGTATCACGATGTCCGGGCCTTGTCTACATCTACAGCACTCCTGAAGAGTGTGCCTCGGCAAGAGATTTTACAAGCAGTGGCATAGAAGAGTGCCTCATCATTTGCCTCTTGCTACCTGTAGGATGTTTTGCAGACATAGGGAAGTACAGGTAGAGCAGCCTTTGTGTCTGGTGTACACCCAGGCAGAAGCAGATGCCAAGGTGTGAAGACAGTTCCTGCTACTCCAGACGCCGGAGGGAAAGCTGGATGGTTCCTGCATGCTAACTCACAACTATTTTAAGTGAGTAATTTTCAATTATGTACCTACAGTATGATTTATTTTTGGATATTAAGCCCTTGAGGGGTAGATTCTTACTGCTGCTACTTGCTCCTCACTACCACGAAATGTCACAGCCAAGCCATCCTCCTCTTCAGTGATACTCTATACATTTTTAAGAATTAGCAGGTAAGATGGGCCTGCTGTGGAAAACTACAAGCCTTGGGTGATTTGGTAGTCCACGAGGGCCGATAAGTACCTGCAAATTTCCCTGACTCTCCAGCCCCTGTATGGCCGATCTTCATCTGGACTACTTTCAAATAATCAAGTGGGGAACTGTAATAGTCCGCCAAATAGTTTCTAACATTTTACATGTAACATATTATGGTACAAACATGTAATCATTCATTTTTAATTTCAGAACATGTAAATTGAAGAAAGGAAACTTATTAATGTGTAAAGCTTATGTTCACATTCAGCTGGAGTTCGTCCTATTATATTACCCCCCCCCCCCCGACATCGGGCGAAAAACTCACGTGACCAGCACGTGTAAGTACGGCCTCCGTACGACAACGTTTGTTTGTTTGTTTGTTTATTAGACAATCTCCACAGAATTCTTTATACAACAATTGGACAAAAACAGATAAAAAATACAAGGGAAAAGACATTTGAATCTGAGGAATTGTCGAGGATAACACAAAAAAGCTAAAATAAGCTTATTTCCATTGTGGTCCTCTGAACGTGGCAATCGCAAGACGAGCGTACGTTGTAAGCTAGTTGTAAGCATGTACAACTCACTTATCAAGTGTTTGTGAACAAACACAGAGCTGTTCCTTTTTAATTTTCAAGGTTCAAGGGGTCTATAATTGAAAAAAACTGAAGATCGGTTGCATGGTTCTTGAGATATGGTCCCACTTCCGGTTGACCCGGAAGTAAAGGTCAATTTGGGGTCAAGGTAATCCAAGTTCAATCTTTAGAGCTAAAAGGGTCTATAACTGAAAAGAACTTGAACATTGTTTGTGCAGTTCTTGAGATAAGGTCCCACTTCCGGTTGACCCGGAAATAAAGGTCAACATGGGGTCATACCTACCCGATGCGATTGTCCAATGCCAAAGTAGCCCATAACTGAAAAAAGTCTGAAAATCGGTTGGGTTGTTTTTGAGATAAGGTCCAACTTCCGGTTGACCCGGAAATAAAGGTCAACATGGGGGTCTAAGTTTTCAAAGTTAATATTTAATGCCTAAGTAGTCTATAACTGAAAAAAAGTTTGAAAATCGGTTGTGTAGTTCTTGAGAAATGGTCCCACTTCCGGTTGACCCAAAAGAAGAGGTCAAAATGGGGTCACGGATTTTCCCCAACAAAATTTAATGCCTTAGGAATCTATAACTAAAGAAACAAATTAAATCGGTTGTGTAACTCTTCAGATTTGGTCCCACTTCCGGTTGACCCGGAAGTAGAGGTCAAATCGGGGTCACGGTTACCCGAGGCAATTCCCATATGCCTAATGAGTCTAATACTGAAAAAAACTTTGAAATCGGCCGTACACTTCTTGAGATATAGTGCTGCAAAGAAAAACTCATTAAAGCTTCTAATTAGCATAAATTAACATGTGATGACGTCACAGTCTTAAAATTGTATTTTTCGTACTAATAAATTTCATAAGGTACACGATGGTATGCAACTTACCCCAATCCAATGCCTTTTGCAAAATCTCAATTTTGAATTGCATTAACCATGGAGAAGCTATTGCAATGCGTTGAATGTGACTGATAATAAAAATCTCGACGAACCCGGAAGTAGAGGTCAACTTGAGGTCACGATTTTTCAAAGTTGATTTTTAACGCCCAAGGGGTCCAAAACTGAAAAAAGTTTGAAAATCGGTTATATAGCACTTGAGATATGGTCCCACTTCCGGTTAACCCGGAAGTAGAGGTCAACTTGAGGTCACGGGTTTTTAAAATTAATCTTCAACCCCCAAGGAGTCTATACCTACAAACAGGGTAAGAATCCACCGTGAACTTCTTGAGATATGGTGCTACAAAGATTTCCCAATTAAATATGCAAATGAGGGTCACGTGGTTATTTAACTAAGAATTTTTAAACTTTTTTTGTTAGAGTAAAGCTTATGATCTAAGCTTCAATTTGATATATGATTTAACTCTTTTGACCTTATGGTTTAGGAGCTAAGGAATAAACAAAAAACGTGTACAAATGCTATGGGGTTTTAGGCGGAAACGAAGAATAATAATAATAATAATAATAATAAAAATAATAAAAATCTTGACGAAAACAATAGCTGTTCCGACTGGATCAGAACAGCTAATAAAAATAATAAAAATCTCGACGAAAACAATAGCTGTTCCGACTGGATCGGAACAGCTAACAAAACACAACACAAAGAAAAACAGACACAACAAAATTAGTCATTGAAAACCTGTGACATAAGATAAGTTTTGAGAAGCGACTTGAATTTTGCAGTTCAAAGACAAGATCGAAGATTAAGTGGTAGAGAGTTCCAGATGCGTGGCGCGGCTGAAGAAAAAGACCTGTCACCCCATGAGTGTCGAGACTTGGGTTCAATGAGGAGAAGCATAGAACTTGATCGAAGATTCCTTGATGGAGTGTAAACTTGAAGCAGTTCAGAAATATAGTGGGGAGCCTTGCCTTTAAGAGCTTTGTGGACAATGAGCATCAGCTTGAAGATGATTCGTTGAGAGATAGGGAGCCAGTGTAGTTGTTTCAGAATGGGGGTGATAGAACAGGATTTTCTAGACAGTGTCACAATGCGGGCAGCAGTATTTTGGAGCCGTTGAAGTCTGGAAATCTGGTTGTTAGGAAGACTGTTTAGAAGAGCATTGCCGTTGTCAAGACGAGAAGTAACAAATGCGTGAATGAGCTTTTCAGTGGCACTTTTGTCCAAGTACTTGCGAATCTTACCTATATTCCTGATGTGATATGATGATAAACGAACAATGTTGTTGATGTGTGGCTGAAGTGTCATTGATGAATCAAAAATAACCCCTAAATTCCGAGCTTTCAGCGAGGGAGCTTTGCAGGGCTTTGGATACCAGCCCAAACCAGTGGCAACCCAGTCTGTGGTTGCGTTCGTTTAGCTCCCCTGGGTCGACCCCTGTGTGTGGCGAATTTTTTTCTAGGACGAACGTGGGTAATTATCTGCACACGTTCGTCCTAGGAAAAAATAACGCCACACACCAGGGTCGACCCAGGGAAGCTAAACGAACGCACCCTTTACACAGTACAATGCAGGGCTTTGGATACCAGCCCAAACCAGTGGCAACCCAGTCTGTACACAGTATACCAGCCCAAACCAGTGGCAACCCAGTCTGTACACAGTATACCAGCCCAAACCAGTGGCAACCAAGTCTGTACACAGTGTTGTGAATGGTGCTATTATATAGCAACATTCGGATATTTACCGGATAGGTGAGTCGCACCGCTCTGAAGCCTGGGGGTTTGGAGGAGCTCTTAGAGACACACAAGCAGACAGGTTGGTTTCAGGAATACGACTGGCGTGGCCAGGGCTTGTGTGGTGCTTGGTGCACGCCCCGGTCACGCCTGACTGGTTTATTGCATAATCCTGAGTGGTGCAATCGCACATTACAACATTCCTTCCCGTTTTATTTTTTTGGTTTAAGTGCGAATGCTTATTACTATTTACACAGCGAGTAAATGAACATACAAAATTCCAACTAAGCAAGTCAAAAAGTAAAACTCTGCAACATTAAAGAAAGCAGGAGGGATGAGTTAGATCTTAGCAAGTCAAAAAGTAAAACTCTGCAACATTAAAGAAAGCAGGAGGGATGAGTTAGATAACCTTATACATAAAATTGTTGTTTATAATCTAACCAATCTTGGTAGACCGTAAATAAAGCCGCTGGGGTCGGTTTGCTTTTCAGCTCAGTTATTATTTTCCTTCTTCTCCCTCTATTATTTACAGCCATTATTTACATCTTCGTTAAACCTCAAACTCTGCCACTCAATTTTTGCTGTTTTCTTTTTTAGCCTGGAAAATGAAACTTTAAATCAGAACTCTGAACTGGGATGGTTGTTCTACAAAATTACAAATGAAAAAAAATTGACGGGTAATAATCATCCTTAGCATCACAGTCCATAACACTTCTCAGCAAATACCATTTTCAAATGTATCATAATCTGAGCCTTGAGAGACAAACCTGCTAAAGAAAAAAGATGTATGCACATATATATACAACAATTTTCTCTTGAAAACTTCTAAATGAGAACTCTTTTTTTTTTTTTTTTTCCAAAATAAAATCCAGATATATGCATATGTATATACCACAATTGTCTCTTAAAAACTTTTAAACAATAACTTCTGAGAACTTTTTTTTTTTTTTTTTTAAGAAAAACAAATAAAACACCTTATAAGTTGTTTCCAAGAAAGTTTTTTTTTTTTCCTTCTTCTTTTTCTCTTGAAAAAACTTGTAAGTGCTATTTCCAATGAAAACTCTTTTGACACTAGAAACTGTTTTTCTAAACGAAGCCTGTACAAATTGTTTCTAAAGAAAGCTTTTTTAAGACTTGTAAGTGCTATTTCCAAAGAAAACTCTTTTGATATTAGAAACTGTTTTTCTCTACGAAACCTTACAAGTTGTTCCCAAAGAAAGCTTTGTTTTAAGACTCGTTTTCTCCTGATAGCTTGTAAATTGCTTTTGTCAATGAAAAAAAGATCCCCTTTCTTTTTGGAAGGAGTTTATTTTTTATAACAATAACAACTGTTTTTTCAAGTCGTTTATACATGAAACATGCCATATTTTATACAAAAAATATCGGGTACTTTTCCCATGTGTTTGCTAAAAACCAACAAGAATCAAGACATAAAGAGATATTAACTAACCAAAATATTTAACCAAAATTTACACCAAAAAGCCGGCAGTATTAGTGTAGCACTGGCTTAGCACCTCTTCCACGCGCAGTCCTCGGATCCGGGCGACCTCTTGACCGTAGATTTCCGCCATTGTCGGCGTGCTGAAGGTTAAGCTGGGCGGTGACCAACGCGGCAAGAAGTATGGTGAGGGGGACGGTCGAGGGGGATCATCCTTGCTACCTCTACTAGCTCCGGTACGTTCCAGGTGATTAGGGGTGTTAGGCCAATGCACAGGTTTGGAAACCAATTTTGGCCGTTCTTCCAGTTATTGGTGTAGCAGTGAAGATGTATCTTCCACTGCAGAGGGAGAACTTCTGTAACGATCTGTAAGCAGTCGTCCTCCGCATCTCGGCAGTGGATTATCACAGGTTTGTTGAGCTCTACAGCTAGCTTCAGAAGTCGCCGGAAGACGGACTGTTGGATGGATTTAAACCTTTCATGACCCCCCGAATAATCTAATCCCACTTCTCCCAGGGCACAGGCCTTCGGATGTTGCAGCGAACGCCGGATTATCCGATCTGTGTCCAAAGAGAAGTGGCGGGCATGTTTAGGATGAAACCCTACCGCAGCAAAGACAAACTTGTCGTCGACCAACTCTCTCCAACGTTTCTCGTCCGCCAAGGTCTCCTCATCGCAGAAATTGGCAATGCACCCCCGGAAGTTGGAAGTGTCGATCTCCTTCTCTGTCAGGAATTCAGTGAGGGTGCCCCTATTTTACGCTCTATATAGGAGTCGATCAACGTGACAATGGGCATCAACGTAAAACAATGGAGACTCCGGTACTTGAGGAAGAACGGGAGACACCTGAGGAAGGGGTGGCTCTCGAGAAATAGATGACTGCGTTGTTGATGGGGGGGCACACCGCTAGTTGGAGATCTGGTGGAAGGGGTGACTCCTGAGGGAAAGGCAACTCCAGTGGTGGTGGGGGGACCAGTGAGAGTAGTTGTTGCAGTGTTTGCCAGTGGAAGACTGATGATAAACGCGATGGAGATATAATGCACCTGTTGTGAAGCTTTGGCAGACAAATAAAGTTGTCGTAGGCATCCCATACTTCAATTTCTTCGGCGCTAAACTCGGCGATTCTGTCGCCACGTTCCCGACAACAGATAAATTGAAGAAGATCTTCCGAGGAGACAACGTGCAGGGCATTACAAATGTGATAAATAAACCCGTCGACAAGATGTGCCAATTGTGGGAGATGCCTGTTAGTGTCGAATGGGCCATGTATTCGGCAGTGGTTCACTATTTCCCACTTTCGACAAACCCAACAAGACAGTAATGGTAGTAAAAACCACCATGGGCCATTGCAGATGTGCTGACGCACAACATGGCGTTTCATTTTATTTGTCTTAAACCCACACCCTGGGTGGAAACATGTGGATTTATAAACTTTGCCTTTATTATGAGGCTCTGGTCGTTGTTCCTCTGGTCGTTGTTCCTCCGGGGTGACTGCAACAACGGCGAGTGGGTCCTCGCTAGCCTTCATGACACTGGTTCGGCTTCGGATGGATGCTCGTCATAGTCAGGAACGAAGTTCATTTCCTCCATCATGCTATATTATTCTGCTGAGCTGGAAAAGTAAGGTGTTAAAGGGGGCATTGTCTTTACATTGCTTTTATTTCAAATACAAAATTCACGATAACATTCAATTTTTTGAAGTGTTAAGACTCATCTTAACGTTTAAAACTCATCTCTAAACCTTATTGGTTGGTTTAACTGGTCTACCACTCTTTGTGGTGTGCCTAATTAGGGGGTCAACCTTTTCAGCAAGTGCCATATTCTCTGTGGCAACATGCTCAATTTGGGGTTCCACCTGAGCAGCAAACGCCGCGTCAGGGTCAACCTTTTTAGCAAGTGCCATATTCTCTGTGGCAACATGCTCAACTTGGGGTTCCACCTGAGCAGCAAACGCCGCGTCAGTGGTACATGTACTACTATTTGCTTGGAAAAGGGAATGTAGACCAACCTCGTCTTCTACGGATTCCTTCTCTACCAAACTGCTAACCAAAAAGAACTTGTTTCGAGCTCTACGGAGCCAAAGTGGAATTTCTTTGCTGCTGCAAAGTTTAATTAGATCATGGTGGACAATCTCAAAGAGTTACATGTACATGTACAGCTGAGACCACATGTAGTTTTTGCTAGGACTGAGTTGCACATGTTTTACTAGTTCTCCATTTTGCGCGTTCGTTCTACTCAGCAATTGCCAGCGTATGTACAGCAGTTTTGTTCGTCAGTTGTATGATTCAATTCGTCTTCGTTTCTCCGTCAAACTGTTTAGTCATTGTGAACTTTGTGAACACTATTTTTGTATTCTGTGGATTGGAATTGGTGTTCATAGTACCGTGCTACAGTCGGCGTTTTCAGGACCTCGACTTTTCTCCGTCCTGGTGTGCAGATATTAAGTGGTGAGTTTTATTAGACATCCTTCTAAAGTAGTTTTGACTGATTACTACAGTAGCAACGAAGTCTAGATGGTGAGTTAGGTGGGGAAGGGTTTGGACTGCGGTTTTTTGGCTGTGGTACATATGCATTCCCCTGATAGTATCCCCGATTTGGTGATGCGTCCCTACGCGGGTTATTTACATTTTAGTAGGGTTCAGGAGAAGAGTTATTCATAGCCCTATTGAAAGTCTTTAGGTTTGCCAGAACTTGTTGCATATTTTCGTTGAAGTCTGACCAGTCTATCTTAATGTCTATTTTGTCCTTCCCAGCCTTATTAACTTGTATTTGTTGTACACTTTCGTGAGTTTTCAAAGGTAATTTGCCAAATGATACGTTTCTTACTCTAGGCTTGCTCGCTCTCGATAGGAGCTTGTGATTATGTGTCGCCGATAGGGTATATTGGATGGCTTGGTTCAATGTCTGTGGGTCACGTAATAGAGCAAGTTCTGCTGCATTATTGTCAGCGCACCCCTTTAAGAAAGCTTCTCGCGCAATGACTTCAAATACTTCTGTACCTTTGTGCATTCGGGAAAGCGCGCGTTGCTACCTGCCTTACGCGCTGCCCAAATTCTTCAATTGTCTCAAACTCTCATTGTCTTAATGATCCCAGCTCGGCTCTATGAATCATAGTGTCTTTCATTTTTCCGAACATATTCAGCAGCTTGGACTTAACAAGTGCATAATTGTTTCTTACTTCTGGCTCTTGCCATGCATAACAATCGAGTGCCTTGTCAGTTAACGTGCCAACTAAATTAAGCAATTTATGTTGTTCGTTCCACTGACAACACTGAGCAATGACTTCGAACTTAGCTGTAAATGCATGAAAGTCTGTACTTCCATCATATGCAGTGATCTTTTGGATCGACTGGCTCTTGGGCTGGCTCATACTAGCGAACGCCGGGATCGAGTCAGACCCATAAGCAATTGGTTGTTGACTGGCAGTTATACTGTTGCTATTGTCAGTGGTTGCCATTGTTACCGGATTAGAAATGCTAGGCTTTGCTTTGGTCTTGGAATTCGCCTTTGTTGCAGGATTCAATAGATGCGCCGGGAGGGGTGGGGCTTTTTCCTTAATCACCTTTAGATTAGCGTCTATAATGGCATCGCCTGTTTGCTCAATTGTAACGGACTGGGCAGTAGGAATGTGGCTGGGTGGCGCGCTAATTTAGGGTTTTGTATCTAGCAACTCACGCTGTACAGCGGGAATCTTAATTTGCGCGGTCGCACCATGAGGCATTGTGTCACCCTATATTAGATTTGCCAAGTGAATTTCGGACTGCTGGGACTGAATTTTATGGTCACTAATGGCTCCCGTTATCGCTAGAGTGTTTTCTTGCATGATTTTCCCCAATTCACCCACTTGTTTAATCAGAAGGTATATAGGGTCCTTTGATTCCATTTGTTTTGTTGGTAGGTCAGTATTACCAGAACCGTTAGTTGGGAGATCTGATGAGAGATTTGCGATGTAATCGATTAAAATCAAACCCTTTTCATTAAGCTCGTTCAGTTTAGTTTGAAGTGCAGGGAATTCTTTAAAGTCATCAATAATCACATTCCCCTTCTTAGACCTGATCGAGACAACTATCTCGGCAAACTTTGCCCCAATGCCCGGTAATGTAGTTAACTGTTTAACAGATGCTTTGTTTATATCGGTGGCCATGGCGGGGGTACTTAAATACAAATAATATTAATTTACAAATATGTCGAAGTCTGCTATAATTCAGAAATGGTTTTGCACCGTATCACTCGCTTGTTACTGCCAGGAGTGATGCACGACAGCTTGACCTGAATAGCAGTAAATCGTTTTGGTAGTAAAAAAAACACACACTTTTTGTAAAACGCCAGCTCTTTTATTTTAGAAAGGCGCGCCGCTTAAATGGGTTATAGCAGACTTTAGTAAATTTATACAATCTCAAACAAATATATTAACAATAAGAATAATAGAGACCTACAGCACCAGCCGCAAGTAATTCCAAGCCCCCGAGGGTAACCCGCGAGGGGCAACGAGTACGTGGCGGGGACCCCCGCAAAATACCCGCGGGGGTGAGGGGGCCCACGAGAAAATTAACGGGGACCACGCAAGAGATTTGCGGGGCCTCGCAAATGGCCCCCGCAACCCGCAAACGGCTTCGTGGGCTCAACGGGGGCCTTTGTTTGGCAATCACTGATGCATAAAGCTGTTGTGTTGAATACAATAGCGAGTGCTGTATACCCATGAAAAATAATGCTGCCGTTCGTTTGGAGGTTTATTCCATGGAGTACACACCTCACTAAAAAAAATTCAACGGTATATTTCACTATTAAGAGTAAATAAAATACCACACCTGTGTCTTGTGTCTTTATTTCCACTCTTACAAATTCATATTTTCTTTACAAAAATGATGTTTGGCACAGCACAGCACATGTTGAGACGATGTTCTCAGCACCTTCCCAGCTTTTCTTTTTCTGGAGATTTACAGTTAATGTTAGTGTCGTGGCCGAGCGGTTAAGAGCACCGAATTCAAACTCTGGTGTTTCTGATTAGCAGAGTGTGGGTTCGAATCCCCAGCCGTGACACTGTGTCCTTGAGCAAGACACTTAACCATTGCTTCGTCCTTCGGATGGGACGTAAAGCCGTTGATCCCATGTGTTGTGTAACGCATGTAAAAGAACCCAGTGCACTTATCGAAAAGAGAAGGGGTTCGCCCCGGTGTTCCTGGTTGTGGCTGCTAAATGCGCCGTAGCACCTTGTAAACCCTTACAAGGTGCTAAGTATTTGGGTCTCAGAATTCATCACTGCAATAATCTATCTTTCTGAAAGTTTGTATATACTCAGCGCCTTGTGTACCTTGTTTGGTAGATACGTGCGCTATATAAGACTTCGATATTATTATATTATTATTATGTTGTCCTTGCAATTGTATCCACCAGGTGCCTACACAATATTTATAGGCCAACCAGTCAAATGATTCAACGATTTGATCCCGTTCACTTCATTCATGAAAACTGGCAACCGAAAGTGTTGTCCAATGAGGGTCCGTGACATCATGCTCGTGTTTCTCCAAATATTGCTCAGTCTGGGATTTCCCCTTATTCCTCACACTCGTTGCCAGCGTTTACATAAAACATGACTGAGTGTGGATTCCTGACCCGTGGGAACGAGCTTGGCATGATTGTATTGCAATCATTCCTCCATTCTCTAATATAACTTCCATCTTTTTAATAACTTGTGGTTGTGGGACAATTGTATATTACTTACAAAACAATTAGTTTGTAAGAAAAGAATATCCATAGGCCTACTCGTCTTTTTAATTTATGCCATTTCGAAACTTTCCAGCATTGTATAATTTTTTTTACGCAACCATTTGGTTTCGACACTGAATTTTTTAATATTGCCATCCAGTTTTCTTTTAAGGTAGAATTCCATCTTTTAATATTGCCGGCATTCCAGTTGGGGAACTTTATTTTACACGCTCAAAATGTCGGACCTCCCCTCGTTGTTATATTTCTGCCGTTGTGGGAAAATTTACATAAACATTTTTCTTTTAGTGTAGAATGTCCGTATTCCATCTTTTAATATTGCTGGCATTTCAGTTCGGGAACATTTTTTACAAGTTAAAAATGTCGGACATCCCCTCGTTATATCTTTGCCGTTGTGGGAAAACGGATTTAAAAATGTCCGTATTCCGTCTTTTAATACTGCCGGCATTCAAGTCGGGAACATTTGTTTACAAGTTAAAAATGTCGGACCTCCCCTCGTTCTTATATTTTTTGCCGTTGTGGGAAAATTTACTTAAACATTTTTCTTTTCAGGTAGAATGTCCATAATCCGTCTTTTAATATTGCCGGCATTCGAGTTGGGGAATTTTTTTTTTACAAGTTCAAAATGTCGGACCTCACCTCGTTGTTAAATTTTTTGCCGTTGTGGGAAAATTTACTTTAACATTTTTCTTTTAAGGTAGAATGTCCATAATCCGTCTTTTAATATTGCCGGCATTCGAGTTGGGGAATTATTTTTACAATTTCAAAATGTCGGACCTCCCCTCGTTGTTATATTTTTGCCGTTGTGGGAAAATTTACTTAAACAGTTTTCTTTTAAGGTAGTATGTCCGTATTCCATCATTTAATATTGCCGGCATTCCAGTTGGGGAACATTATTTTACACGTTAAGAATGTCGGACCTCCCCTCGTTGTTAGCATTCTGGTTTTTCTTTTGGTAGATGGTCTCGTTTATTTCCATCTCCATGGTTGGAGCAAGGTTTTGTTGGCCTTGCCTTAATAAACTTTTAAATTAAAAGCCAGTGTTTTTTTGCAGGACTCGGGAAAGTACCGTACTAATCGGTGTATTAGTGGTAAAAAACAAAATTATTATTCTTTATCCCCTATGCAAATGTAACATACAATGTGCAATTGTTTGTCACTAGTTGAAACATGTTAATTTTGCTTTGTTGGTAGCAGTTGTTCTAGAATTTTACATTTTGGAACTGTGATTATGAAATAATATGCATGTTATGTTGTATGATTGATCGATAACTTTAGAGGATTTTACAAAATATAATTAACTCCCTATCCACATCAGAGATCCCCTCCTATATAGACTTTTAAAAAACTCATTAAAACCTTCCTCTTTTCTATTTTTATATAGAGGTGTAATTGAACTTGGCCCATAAAAAAAACGAAAAGAAGACCGGCAAAAAAAATGATAATAATACAAGTTTGTCGGTAATTTGCTTTAAAAAAAACTTGTTAGGTCGGGTGACCGGGCTGCGGTTGTTGTGGGCTGCGGTTGTTGTTGTACCCGACGACAACGGGTAAACATCGGGATGTGGAAAACGTTTTACAAAAAAAGTTTTGAATATAATGAATATTACAGGGTTATCCTTCCTAATGTGTATTTATTGTTAATCAGATTAAAGAACAAAGCAAATTCGAACAAACTTTGAATAATATAAATATTTTAACAAACACTTTCTGTTCAGTAAAAATATGATGGCAACTACCGGCAACTTAACCTCTTCAACATTTTTGCAACATGGATTACTGAATTGCAAATTTTACCAAAGAAGATCTATATTTACTTATTTTCTGGAAAGGGGGATAGGTAATAAAATACATTTAACCATTAAGAGGTATTATTCTACCTCCATGATTTAACTGATACCGTATATAGCTCTTGATGCCGACATTGTTTATTGACTTTACTGGGTCAACAAAATACAAACGTTTACTGTAAAGCACAAAATTGGGTCATCAAAGGTAAAACAAAAATTAAACAAAATGATAAAAGCCTGTAGACTTCTAGAATCTGGCAAAAAGGCTGCTTAAAATTTGATCTAAATTCTCAATCAAAATAAATTGGCAAATACCAGATCTACCCTCTTTCGCGATATTTTTTATAACGAATTTATACAAAAGGAACTGTTTTCAAATTCGTGTTGGTACATGTACATCTTCGAAAATAATTCAAAGAACCATGAACTGACTACAAGGGGCATGACGAGAGCATGTACAGGATTCTGGAGTGGTCGTGACTGTTTTATGTATACAATTTTTCGATTGTTCCTCGGGTCGGATCGTTGCTTTTTATTTTTACTTCTTTTGGGTCCTATACTTTATAAAAACCTCGCTGTTTTGGATTGGAAGCGCACCCAGAATAAACATCTTTATAATGTCTGAATTGATGTTTCCATCCAAACGCAAAAGTTGAGTGACCTTTACATGTAGTTGGTGCTCATTTTCTTCTATGTAATAGAACGACCCCCACCCCAACAACAAAAACGTCTTCACAATAAAGGTGCGTTCGCACCTCCGTTGCGGATTAGCTGACTCTTCTACCTCCATGGCTGACTCGTCATTTTAGGTGTAAACATTTTCAACATTGCCAAACAATGGCCGACCTACACCTCACTAAACAGCTCCTGGTGTGCATTGTCTGCGATGCACTTGCTGTGTCTGGCCATGGTCTGGCGTTGTAAAGGAAGACACAATATAAAGGTTTTATGGGACACTTCCTGCTACTGGTTGCAAGCATTCCCCAGCAACATCATGCTTGTTGTCATGCCTCACTGTTTTCAATAAGACATAAAAAGCAACCCATATTATTTACAGAGAAAGGGCAGAGAAAAGGAAGCATTCGATACATGGCATAACTGCCAACCCTCCCTGATTCTGTAGAGAAAATTCACTGAAAATATACACATCTGTCAATGTTCTGAATATGTTCAAATTTAAAAAATGTCCCAAATCTTGGAAACATCTTTATCTGTCATACAACGGCAACAAAAAAACAAAGAGGGGATGTCCGACATTCTTAACTTGTACACAAATGTTCCCCAATACTGGAATACGGGCAATATTAAAAGTCGGAATACGGACATTCTACAATTTAAAAGAAAAATATCATGTAAATGCATTTTCCCACAACGGCAAAAATATAACTAGGTCCGACATTATTAGCTTGTAAACAAAATGTTCCCCAATACTGGAATGCGGGCAATATTAAAAGTCGGAAGACGGACATTCTTCCATTTAAAAAAAAAATATTAAATGCATTTTCCCACAACGGCAAAAATATAACAACGAGGATAGGTCCGACATTATTAGCCTGTAAAAAAATGTTCCCAAACTCGAATGCCGGCAATGTTAAAAGTCTGAATACGGACATTCTACCTTTTAAAAGAAAAATATTAAATGCATTTTCCCACAACGGCAAAAATATAACAACGAGGGTGGGTCCGACATTATTAGCCTGTAAAAAAATGTTCCCAAACTCGAATGCCGGCAATGTTAAAAGTCGGAAGACGGACATTCTACCATTCAAAAGAAAATTATTAAATGCATTTTCCCACAACGGCAAAATATAACAAAGATGGTATAGGTCCGACATTATTAGCTTGTAAAAATATGTTCCCCAACTCGAATGCCGGCAATGTTAAAAGTCGGAAGACGGACATTCTACCATTCAAAAGAAAATTATTAAATGCATTTTCCCACAACGGCAAAATATAACAACGATGGTATAGGTCCGACATTATTAGCTTGTAAAAAAATGTTCCCCAACTCGAATGCCGGCAATATTAAAACAATAAAAGTCGGAATACGGACATTCTACCTTTTAAAAGAAAAATATTAAATGCATTTTCCCACAACGGCAAAAATATAACAACGAGGGTAGGTTCGGCATTATTAGCTTGTTAAAAATGTTCCCCAATACTGGAATGCGGGCAATATTAAAAGACGGAATACGGACATTCTACCATTTAAAAGAAAAATATTAAATGCATTTTCCCACAACGGCAAAAATATAACAACGAGGGGAGGTCCCACATTCTGAACGTGTAAAAAAATGTTCCCCAACTCGAATGCCCGCAATATTAAGACGGAAACGGACATTCTACCTTTTAAAAGAAAAACATTAATTGCATTTTCCCACAACGGCAAAAAATCCAACAACGAGGGGAGGTCCGACATTATTAGCTTGTAAACAAAATGTTCCCCAATACTGGAATGCCGGCAATATTAAAAGTCGGAAGACGGACATTCTACCATTTTAAAAGAAAAACATTAATTGCATTTTCCCACAACGGCAAAAAATATAACAACGAGGGGAGGTCCGACATTATTAGCTTGTAAACAAAATGTTCCCCAATACTGGAATGCCGGCAATATTAAAAGTCGGAAGACGGACATTCTACCATTTTAAAGAAAAATATTAAATGCATTTTCCCACAACGGCAAAAATATAACAATGAGGGTAGGTCCGACATTATTAGCTTGTAAAAAAATGTTCCCCAACTCGAATGCCGGCAATGTTAAAAGTCGTAAAACGGACATTCTACCTTTTAAAAGAAAATTATTAAATGCATTTTCCCACAACGGCAAAAATATAACAACGAGGGTAGGTTCGGCATTATTAGCTTGAGAAAAATGTTCCCCAATACTGGAATGCCGGCAATATTAAAAGACGGAATACGGACATTCTACCATTAAATGCATTGTCCCACAACGGCAAAAATATAACAACGAGGGGAGGTCCGACATTTTGAACTTGTAAAAAAATGTTCCCCAATACTGGAATGCCGGCAATATTAAATGTCGGAAGACGGACATTCTACCATTTAAAAGAAAAATATTAAATGCATTTTCCCACAACGACAAAAATATACTAACGAGGGTAGGTCCGACCTTATTAGCTTGTAAACAAATGTTCCCAAACTCGAATGCCGGCAATATTAAATGTCGGGAGACGGACATTCTACCATTTAAAAGAAAAATATTAAATGCGTTTTCCCACAACGACAAAAATATACTAACGAGGGTAGGTCCGACCTTATTAGCTCGAAACAAATGTTCCCCAACTCGAATGCCGGCAATATTAAAAGACAGAATACGGACATTCTACCATTTAAAAGAAAAACATTAAATGCAAAAAGGGTAGGTCGACATTATTAGCTTGTAAAAAAAATCCCAAACTCGAATGCCGGCACTATTAAAAGACGGAAACGGACATTCTACCATTACAAAAAATTGTCAAAAATATAACAACAAGGTCCAACATTCTTAACCTTAAAAAAAATGTTCCCCAACTCGAATACCAGCAATATTATCAGTTGGAATACAGCGGCCATTTTACCATTAAAAATAATTGTTCATTGTCCCAGGACGGCAAAAATAAACAAGGAGGGGAGGTCGGACATTCTTAACTTGTAAAAAAATGTACCCCAACTCGAATGCCGGCATTATTAAAAGACGGAAACGGACATTCTTCAAATTCTTTTGTGTACAATTATTCAGGCCGCCTTCCCTATTATCATTGAAGGTATTCATGCTAACCCATGCGTGAAGTTATTACTAGACTTGTTGCGGGGACCTTGTTTGGCCCCGCAAAACTTGCCACTCGCAAGTACCACCGCTCGCGTGGACCCAGTTCCGTCCCCGCAAAATACCCGCGGGGGTGCGGGGGTCCCCGTACCTGCCACGCAGTTTACTCGCGGGTACCCGTTCCGAACTCGCGGGGGTTTGGAATTACTTGCGGCTGGTTCTGTATAGCTACAGTCATGTGTACTGATGAAGTTGCAAAATACGAATTTATCCTCGTCGAATTTAGACAAGGAGTTTATGAATTTTAGTACGTTTCTCTTCGTCAAATTTGGACAAGGAGTTTATTAGTTTTAGTAAATTTCTAGAAGATTTTTTTTCTAATTGCACGCAACAATTTATACTCGTTGCCAATGTTGTGAATGGTGCTATTATATAGCAACATTCGGATATTTACCGGATAGGTGAGTCGCACCGCTCTGAAGCCTGGGGGTTTAGAGGAGCTCTTAGAGACACACAAGCAGACAGGTTGGTTTCAGGAATACGACTGGCGTGGCCAGGGCTTGCGTGGTGCTTGGTGCACGCCCCGGTCACGCCTGACTGGTTTATTGCATAATCCTGAGTGGTGCAATCGCACATTACAACAACAGTATACCAGCCCAAACCAGTGGCAACCCAGTCTGTACACAGTATACCAGCCCAAACCAGTGGCAACCCAGTCTGTACACAGTATACCAGCCCAAACCAGTGGCAACCCAGTCTGTACACAGTATACCAGCCCAAACCAGTGGCAACCCAGTCTGTACACAGTATACCAGCCCAAACCAGTGGCAACCCAGTCTGTACACAGTATACCAGCCCAAACCAGTGGCAACCCAGTCTGTACACAGTATACCAGCCCAAACCAGTGGCAACCCAGTCTGTACACAGTATACCAGCCCAAACCAGTGGCAACCCAGTCTGTACACAGTATACCAGCCCAAACCAGTGGCAACCCAGTCTGTACACAGTATACCAGCCCAAACCAGTGGCAACCCAGTCTGTACACAGTATACCAGCCCAAACCAGTGGCAACCCAGTCTGCACACAGTACATTGCAGGGCTTTGGATTACATCCTTTCTGCAATTGGTATCTAAAATAGAGGTATTTTGTGATTTTATTTTCTAGTGTCCATCCATGAAGGAATGATGATCGCTGGCACTATCTTTGATATGATGTGGTCAACAATGAACTTGTTTTCACATTTACATGCAACCATCGAGCCGTGGGTTCCAACAATTAAAGACATTGTGGAAGTCTTCATGAACTATGGTAATTTAATAAGAATTTTTGTTTAGATCTGATTTAATTTCACACAGAATTACCGGCCTGACGCTGACCTTAAGTAATAAGCTGAGGTACAAGAGCGCAGATCCATTGAATACGAACGGTTCCTGCATTTTGATTCTGTTCGCAGCCCTATGGCCGGGTGCTGACCTTACGTAATTAGCTGTGGCACAAGAGCGCAGAGCCATTGAATACTAACTGTTCATGCATTTTGATTCTGTTCGCAGCCCTATGGCCGGGTGCTGACCTAAAATAATTAGCTGTGGCAAAAGAGCGCAGAGCCATTGAATACGAAAAGTTCTTGCATTTTGATACTGTGCGTAGCCCTGTGGCCGGATGCCGACCTAAAGTAGTTAGCTGTGGCAGAAGAGCGCAGAGCCATCGAGTACGAACAGTTCATGCATTTTGATACTGTTCGCAGCCCTGTGGTCGGATGCCGACCTAAAGCAATTAGCTGTGGCAAAAGAGCAAAGTATCCTATTTGCACCACTGCTCACTCGCGGGCTCAAGACTCTACATAAAGACTCAAGACTCTAGCACAAAGTTGATGTAGCGCCAGATAGGTTGCACTCGTCAGCTGCTCCCGAAACTACTTGTTGCACTCGTCAGCTGCTCCCAAAACTACTTGTCGATTTCACCTTCTCACAAAAATACTAACTGCATAGTGCTTGAATGCTGTAGATTCGACAGGACAGTTTTTTCCAACATTCTACATTTGTGATCAAATATTTTGGTGACTTCGTGGATTTTCAAATCTACTTCTGGTTATGTTTCCCATGGACCACCTTCCTACCTGCTGACACTGCTGTTGCTTCAGTGCGTCCATTCTTTGTAATGGGGAGTTCCAGACCACGAAGATTGACTCTATTGTTACTGGCAGTCTTCGTATTGATGACTCCGCTACTGTCCTACACCACTGCAGAACTACTCAGCCTTAGCCCAGTAAAAAGGAGAGTTCCACTTACTGTCTATCATAAACTCAAACAACTTGGAATATGTGTTGCTAAACCCACCCGTAGGGGACATGGATCTCCAGCTACGCAACGACCAAGACTAATTCCAGTCCTGAACACCTTCAATCGAACAATAAAGAAGACAAGTCAAAGTGGTTCATAACAACCTCGTACCCATCCCACGTTCCCCACAACACCATGCTGGAACCACTAGTTTTGCTCTTTGGAACTGGCTCAATCAAACAAAAGACAGCATATATCGGTGAATTGATCATTAATAACGGTATCGACATCTGTGCAATCACTGAGACGTGGTTGCGTGGTGATCATCGTGACAGCCATGTCATTGCTGACCTCAACAACACTCTTCCTAATTTCCAATTTCACCATATCCATCGTCACAACAGAACTGGTGGGGGTGTTCTAGTGTGCCGCAAAAAGAGTATCAATGTCCGTTTAAATGACACTGGCTTGTTTTCATCATTTGAGTACATCGATTTGTCATTGTCTACAAGTTTGAACACGCCCTTACGACTGTTGGTAGTGTACAGACCCCCAACGGTCATTCGACAAGAAATCCACATATCCACTCTTCATGCAAGAATTCTCCACTTAAAAAAATGTTACATGTGACCCTAATCATATTCTGTTCGCCGGTGATTTCAACTTCCACATTGACAATCTGTCTGACAGAGAGGCATCATCATTCTGTGATCTATTGGACTCTGCCGGACTGAAACAATTAGTATCTGGTTCAACACATTGTGCCGGGCACACTCTCGACCTTCTTATCACAAGACTAACTGCAAATTTGTTATCCACGATTTGTACTACTCAATACTTGCCCTCTGATCATGCCGCTGTTACCTGCCAGTTAAATATTGGGCGACCTGGCACGGTTAAAGTGAATGTCCAGAAGCGTAATTTCTGTGACATTGACATTGAAGCTTTCCATAATGACATCTTAGAGTCAGAACTGTTTGCGTCCCCCTCATCCAGCCTGGAGGGTTTAGTTGGGCAATATGAGCAGACCCTGATCGCCATGCACCGTTACGTCAGCGCACTGTAACAGCTCTCCCTCATGCACCCTGGTTGAACGACGATGTTCATAGTTTAAAACGGGAGCTACGGCGTCATGAGCGACGCTGGAAGTCTTCCAAACTGGAGATTCACAGACAAATCTCCAAGGAACAGAGCTCACGCTACAGTAAACTCACCACATCTGCAAAGAACAATTACCACAAGCTACAATTCGACACTTGCAACTCAAAACAGCTGTTTCAAATGGTGAATAGGATGAACTCGTTTTCATCGAAAATCTTGCCTTCCGGTTCGAACTCGGCAGAGTTATGTTGTCAATTTGCTGACTCTTTTGCCTCAAAGATCCAGGCTCTAAGACATGCACTTGACAGCTCACCTGTAAACATTGTTACTGATCCAGAGCCATATTCTGTGTTTGACCAGTTTCATCCCTTGTCTGAGATCTCCGTCAAGAAACTCGTCATGGAGACACAACCCAAATTCTGTAAACTCGATTCAATACCAACTTGGCTGATCAAATCCTGTATAAATGAACTCACTCCAGCGATAACCAAGATCATCAACATGAGTTTACAAAGGGGTATTTTCCCTGATGCACTTAAATCTGCTCATATTACACCGCTGATCAAAAAACAGTCTGCTGACACCGACGTCTTCAGCAATTACAGGCCAATCGCTAACTTGAAATTCTTAGCGAACACCATTGAACGGGCAGTGGCTGCACGATTCGGAGTCACATGGCCACACGTTCTCTGACTACCAAACTTCAATCCGCCTATTGCAAACGTACATAGCAGTGTAGAGACTGCACTTCTCTGAGTCTACAATGACTTGCTTCTCGCCGCCGACAACGGCGAGGAGTCAATTCTCGTACTCCTTGACTATTCGGCAGCGTTTGACACTATCAATCACAACGTCATTCTCCACCCTCTGGAGCAGAATTATGGCATCAAGGATCTTGCATTGAACTGGTTCTCATCATATTTCTCTAAGCGTCATCAATCTGTCAACATCAATCATGCCTTCTTGCCCTTTTGTCTTGTCAATACCGGATTGTCACAGGGTACTGTCCTGGGTTCCATGTGTTTCACCTTGTACACATCACCTCTTGAGGACATCATCGCATCCTACGGCATTAAATGTATGGTTTACGCGGATGACATTCAACTGTACACAACCACAACTGAAGCTCAGCGACCATGCTATAGAGAGGATGGAGTCCTGTCTCTTGCATATCAAGTCACGGTCCACAGCAAACCGACTTAAACTAAACGACTCCAAGACCGAAGTAGTCCATGTAACCTCCCAGTTTAGACAACATTCACCCATTACAAGTATCCGCATTGGTGAATCTCTCATAAAAACCTGTCATCAGTGGTGCTCGCAATCTTGGAATCAGTGTTTTTATTCCAAATCTCAAAATTCACACTCACATCAACAACATCTGCTGCTCATCCTCTAGCTCTCCACGATCCGACAAATCCAGAAATCAATTGATCAAGAAACAACTGAAATACTTGTTCATGCTTTTGTTTCTTGTCGCCTTGATTTTTGCAACAGCCTTCTGCACTGTCTACCGGAATCACTAATTTCAAAACTTCAGCGAATTCAGAACTCTGCTGCCAGACTCATCACTCGTACACCATCCCGGCATCACATCACACCAATACTCAGATCACTTCACTGGTTACCAGTCAGTAAACGAATCCAATTCAAGCCGCTTCTTATGACATATAAGTGCATCAATGGATCTTCACCTGAGTATCTTCAAGAACTCATTTACACTCACAAACCATCTTGAGCTCTTCGATCTGCCTCTTCATCACAACTACAAACACCAGTCACACGTACAAAGACATACGGTCATCGCTCTTTCGCACACTCATCACCTGGGCCCAATTTCATGGCTCTGCTTACCGCCGAATTCTGCGCTTACGATCACGATTCCCCGCTTACGTGCAAGTGCCGAATTTCTGCGCTAGCCTTGTAAGCGTAGAATGCCTAACAAAGTGTAGTATGCACGCGCAGAAGCCCAAATTCGCCGCTTACCCGTGAAATACACTTGCCGATTCTGTGCTTACGATAAGCAGAGCCATGAAATTTGAACTCTCTGCCAAACCACATAAAAACTGCCCAAACTGCTAATCAATTCAAATCACTGCTCAAAACATATTTGTACAATTAGTTCTCTGTTGTTTTCTGCTGCTTTTTGTGTATATGCTTATTTTTAATTATGTTGATTTGTATTATTGGTTTTTTGTATTGTTGTTTTACTTGTACAGCGCTTTGAGGCTTTTTGTATGAAACACTATGTAAAAGCTGTGCATTATTATTATTATTATTACATTTAGGTTTAGATATGGGATGAAACGATTTGGAGCGTAGAATTCGAAGTCCAGTGTTTTTCCTCTGTTACAACTGTCCCTGTGGAATGGATAAGAAGGATGCAAGGAAAACAAAAAAATGTTATACACAGGTTTTCAAAGTTTCATTGTACGCTACTGTGAAACCGGCCCGATGGTGGCAAAACCTCACTGTATGCAAATTAAGCTTAAATATGTGTATTACAATTCTTCTTTGATCATGTCTGAATTTGAATTTGATCCAACAAGTTTAATGTACTTGTGTAACCGTTGCAGATATCTGCCTATAAATTATTCTACTTGAGTGATGGTCCGACTGCCATTATTGTGGCCCGACTTCATCTCTGCCAAATATACAGGTCGAACGCCCCATCCGCTAGGTAACATATACGCCCACATCCAAGCAAGCCAAGCTTTTACCATGTTGGACCCATGTCCAAGGCTCCGAATTCACGCTGGACCGCAGGCCTGAGGCCAGTGATTTTAGCTTCGGTCCAGTAAACTTTCTGACGAACAAGTCCGGCGGTCTTGTGTTTTTTATTTTATGTATACTTATACTATTACAAATATTTATATGAAATATATTATCTTTCATTAAAAAATGTATTTCAATCTCGCTTTAAAATAAAAGTTTTTGTTTTACTTGTCGTCAAATCAGTGTTCTTAGGAGCACGCCAAATATAACTGCCAATAATTGATTATATTATCACCTTCCTTTTTTTGTTTCAGCTGAGCTTTACACACCTCTTTATTTCCTCTAGATTAATTTATGATTTGCTAGATTAGTTTGCTCTTAATGTTGCGAAATAAATTAGGAAAAGGCGTTTATTTGAATCTTCTCTGCAACTGATTTGTAAATGTACCCTGCTATACCCTCGGCATTTAATTGACGTGTTTTGTAGATGCCGATAGATTCGCAAACTTCGATATGCCTTGACGTCTTGCACTTATAATATTGCATGATTCTGACATCCAAATTTGGTTTATTTAATGATGTTACATATAACATGTGAAGACGGCCCCCCCGTATTTTGGCCACACCCATAATGGTCCCCATCGAGCCCAATGTTGGCTGCAAAGGACACAACATTTACATGCCCATGAAGTTTTTGATAGAGCAGCAAATGACACAACACTTTATAATATAGGGGCATGTACGAACGTTCCCAATTTAAGTTATTACATGACTCGCTTCCCAAAGTTGATCGACTTTGTCCCGAGCGTTGTCTACCAGACCTTGGGGGACGACTTTAAACATTCAAAGCACTCCTCGGAAGCTTATGCTGCATGGCTCACATGCGGCCCCATTTATGCTTCCGCATTTTCCTGAAAGAAATCAGTTCAATTCAAATACACTTGTATTTCCATTCTTCCATGAGATATATCGACAGTAACATGTACTACGGAATAAGGCAAAATGTCAGTAAATCTATAATAGTAAACATAGTTATATATAAAGTTAGCCGTTTGGATAAGCAGATGCATGTATTAGGATAAACTCTTAACAACTCTACATGTACGTGTGCGTGCAATGAACCAGCCTGAATTTTGTTATTTCTTTCTTTAGGAGCAAAGATGGATACTTTGTTGCCACCTACAATTTTTCAAGAGCATTTTACCATCAGAGTTGTTGAGTAAGTACAAACTGCAATCTTTTGAATGTCATAGTTCAGCTTATATCCAACAATTAGGAAGGAATCATGCTTAGTGAGACACTGAGGATTGCTAATTCTAGGCAACTGATTCAAGGAGTCCCTGTAGTTATGGTAGCCCTGCTCATAAAGGCACGATGAACATATGAACTTTATCACATTCCAGCCAAGTGTTTATAAAGCCAGATTATACTGCATTGTCACAAGGCCTTTTATCTCTCTCCTTGATGCTGTCTGCAGTCCCTTACATTTGGTTCTGTCATTACTCATTAGTCCAAACAAAATAAAATGTGTGTTTCCAGTTACCCCACCATTCGTAGAAAATCACGCCGACCTTAGAAAGTTTTATGACCTTCCCAGATAAAATATAATAAGATTAACCCAATCCCACTCCCACATTTGTTAAAGGAACACGTTGCCTTGGATTGGTCGAGGTGGTCTTTGCAAAGCGTTTGTAACCGTTTGTTATAAAATGTATATGATTAGAAAGATATTTTAAAAGTAGAATATAATGATCCACACAAGTATCACTCGAAATTGCGTGGTTTTCCTTTTACTCCGTCGACTAACACGGTCAGCAAACCACGCACTTTCAAGGCAAATTTGTGTGGATCATTGTGTTCTACTTTTGAATCATCTTTCTAACCATATGCATTTTTTAACAAACTGTTACCGTATTTTCCTGCGGATAAGACGCTCGGCGGACAAGGCGCAGGACGCTAAAATGACCCAAAAAAATTCAAACGTCAGCAGACAAGGCGCACTGCCGCACAAGGCGCATGTTTAACCGCACACAAAAGAACACCTGGCGCCACCCAGTGTCGGTACATTGACACAAAGACGTAATTTGTTGCCTTTGAGAACCTACGTATACCGACCTTCATTTAATCAGCCAACGCTGTATATTGTTAATAACATAGAGTCCGGCCCAATCAGCGGGCATAAGCCATGGCCCACGCACTGTCTGAAGTTAATTTTATTTGCAACATGAACACAATGCCTCCTTGGACATCCGATGTCCCACAACGAGGATCCTTGCTGATACAGATACATTGCAATGACAGATGGTTGAGCGTGTCGGCCGGGATGTCGCTGCATGCACATTAATATGCACATGTACACTGTGGATTGCGCTGCTCAATCTCGAGATTGCACAACAGATGTTGGGGACATGTGGACACCGTATTGAGCGATGTTCGCCGACGGGTTGCGCTACGCCCTCGCATTTGCGCTGCCTGGAAATGCGCTGAAATTCACACGTGACTGTGCGGATCCCAAGCATGCCCAGACACGTCGAGTCTTGTCTCTATGCGTTTATTGCTGGTTTGCATATTTTAACAATAGAGGGCATTTAACCTCACGCTATTACATTGTTCCAAAAACGCCTTTTAGCGTTCAATGTTTCTTGTATTTATTATCACACGCACAGTAACAATGACTATAGGCGTGATATCTGCTTTTGTGTTGTGTGATTAAATTTACAGACCTCGAAACGGTTGCGTTTTGGGGCAAATTTTCTGTGTAATTTTGAGAGATGTTTGAGTCTGAACTTGGACATCGTTGATTTTACAGGCAAGTTTCATGCAAGGGCAAACATGATTTTAACAACCGTTCCTACCCGAAGTTTTGAAGCAATAAAATAATTCAATAAAATAAAATGTGTTTTCGTCCCTAATTTTTTTGGCTAGTGGTGTTTTATTTTATTTGGCCTTACAAACAAATACAAATCATATCCTAACGTCTAAAAAGAGGCAACAAATATTAATACGATTTGAACGTTTATTGTAACAATAATATAAAACTCTTGTCCTACCAAAGATGACAGTTATGTTCCCAAAGCACTTATCAACCACAAAGGTCTAAAAAGAGGCAAATACAAAAATAAATTATTACCCCATCCTTTTAAAATACGTTCAGCCTAAAGCACACTTCAGAGATCGTTGTTCTCTACAATAAAAACCCTCAAAGTTTACCACACAATATAATAGCTGTTGGGTGAATGACGTTTGTATGAAGTTATTGACTGTCAATCGTTTTCGGAACGAATACCCGGCCACACAGAAAAACGTTTGTACACCGCCAACGTCTGTTAGACCGAAAGCTAGACGCATTGCCGCATTGGTGGAATGAAAGCGCGGTCATGGGGAAAAAACACGTTGCAGCATTGTTGGCATAATTGGACTGCTGGGGGATTGCGGCATTGTTCGAACAAAAATACGGTCTCAGTGTCTGAATAGCCTTCTTTGACCGCATTATTGAGTAAGGATTCTTCGCACAAAGATCGTTGATTTGAACTGGACATGAAGGTATTTTTTATTTCACGCAGTGATCATCAAACAAAAATCAATCGTCAGCAGACAAGGCGCACCAAAAGATAAGACGCATCAATGTTTTTGGGGTCACTCATTTTACTCTAAATCACGGGCAATTTATATGTCAAAACGTACACCGCTATAACTATAAGCACATAATGGTGCAATGTATTATAAGTTTGCGATGAACTTTTACTTTGCGACCACTAACATGTCATCGCAAGATTGTCATCGCTAAATAAAGCTTTGCGACGAGTATATTCATCGTTAAGTTTTAGTGAAATCGTCGGCTAAAAATCCATCGCTAAGTTGCGATGGATTTTAGATTTAGCGATCGATTTCGGCGTTTGCGATGACCAAAACGCATCAGTGAAATCGACCACTGGCGTGACCACAGACAGAAAGAACCAATAGAGGGACAGTAGGGGGCGCCAAACTGTAATTTTGTACTTTCTCAAACGGTTGGCGGAAGTGAATTTATGCTGTGTCTGAAAGAAGTGCCACTACTTCAGAGAGAATTTCGCCATCGTCATGGTCGCCAACACCAGCGTGCACTAAGAGTTTTTAGGGACAAGGTGAATCCCTTAGAAGAGTATGAAGAAGAGCACCAGTAGTTGTTAATGGCTTTTCCTGATGGTTTAAACAAACAAACAAACAAACAAACAAGCCAGCCAGCCAGCCAGCCAGCCAGCCAGCCAGCCAGCCAGCCAGCCAGCCAGCCAGCCAGCCAGCCAGCCAGCCAGCCAGCCAGCCAGCCAGCCAGCCAGCCAGCCAGCCAGCCAGCCAGCCAGCCAGCCAGCCAGCCAGCCAGCCAGCCAGCCAGCCAGCCAGCCAGCCAGCCAGCCAGCCAGCCAGCCAGCCAGCCAGCCAGCCAGCCAGCCAGCCAGCCAGCCAGCCAGCCAGCCAGCCAGCCAGCCAGCCAGCCAGCCAGCCAGCCAGCCAGCCAGCCAGCCAGCCAGCCAGCCAGCCAGCCAGCCAGCCAGCCAGCCAGCCAGCCAGCCAGCCAGCCAGCCAGCCAGCCAGCCAGCCAGCCAGCCAGCCAGCCAGCCAGCCAGCCAGCCAGCCAGCCAGCCAGCCAGCCAGCCAGCCAGCCAGCCAGCCAGCCAGCCAGCCAGCCAGCCAGCCAGCCAGCCAGCCAGCCAGCCAGCCAGCCAGCCAGCCAGCCGGCCGGCCGGCCGGCCGGCCGGCGTATACTGGTCGCTCCTTCAACCGGAACGATGTATGAAAGAAGCTCTTCAATCGTCTAGCCAGCTGGTAGTACAACTCGATGGTTGTCAATATTTTCTGTTGAATGATGAGTTTGTCACCAATGAAACCCTGAAAGCACTGATCGGCAACAGGTGGTGTCTCTCTGCCAACACAATCAGGGAACAAAAAGCTGCTTGGCTTGGTCATGCGCCGCTTGGCTTGGTCATGCAGTACGCCAGGGTGGTCTTGCTGCAGCAGTGCTTGATGGAACCCCACTTGGACTCCGTCGCAGGGTTGGAAGACCAAAACTCCGCTGGAACGACGGACTCACCAGGTGGAGTGGCCTCAGCATGGCTGAACTAACTGCGGCTGCCTACAGCGAGGTAAAATCACTCCTGCACCAGCCACACAACCAAGGAGAAGTGGGCGGTTGTTGCATCATTGGGCAGCAGCCTATGACGATTAATGGTGATTATGATGATGATGAATGATGAGTTGACTAATAATCATGGGTTGAATCCAGAATTCAAATTTGGAAATTGTCGTTCTTCTCACACAAGTGTAATGCCTGACTAAGAAACTGCACTCTGGCGGCAAAAAATTGTGTGGAAACCCCGGTCACGGCGCAAGTTTACACTTGAAAATCAACTTTTCCAGATCACCAAAGAGGCTTCCAGAAATTAAACTCACTCCAGTGACATAAGCAATAAGATGCAGCAAATTGTAGAAGAGTCTTCCAAGAACGACAAATTGTTTAATTGTGTGAGCCTAAAATTCACACAGCCTGTTCACTTTGAAAGGCAGCTGATGACAAAGTGACTCTGAAGTGGAAGCTTATCCCGCACTAATTAGCGTTTCCCCAACAATGCAAGGTAAACAAAAACATTAATTGGCCAATGTTGTCCTATTAATCACCCTATTGGCTAATTGAAAACCCACACAACATTTATGCACAGAGGACTGTATATAAAAACCCAGGAATGCCAATGCAAACAAATTACCTAAGTTACTCAGTATTAGTGCATGGCAACTGGCCGCGCATTCCTGCCCACAAGGGAAATACCCCCTAAGCTTGTACAATTTTAACCGCACTTCGGCAGCACACGTACTGAGTGTAACTACACGTTCCCCTGTGTATAAAGCATTTTATCATTGATGGATAAAATGTGTTAACGCGTCCTCAACAACGCAAGGTAAACAAAAACATTAATTACATGTAGCTATTATTGTCATAATAATCACTCTATTCGCAAATTGAAAACCCAAACAATACTTATGCACAGAGGACTGTAAACCCAGAAATGCCGACATATTTGCCCCCAAACAAATTACCTAAGTTACTCAACATTGCCACAAGGGCAATATCCCCTTAAGCTTGTACAATTTTACTGGCACTTGGGCAGCACACATATTATGTGTAAATAAATGTTCGCCCTGTGTATAAAGCTTTTTATCATTGGCTGGCGGGATGCCGCACTCCGCGTGGCAACCCTGCTAAAAGCGTTGTGTATAAAATGCTGCAAATGAAGTGTTATAAGGGGGGGGGGGGTGGAGCACAAGGTCAGAATTTTGTACCCAGTCTCCTGTCCCACTTTGTGCCCCTTCCCTCTCCCGTCCCACATCTAAGCTGCCCCTCCTTGTGCATTCGTCCCTGCGATCCTGTGCAACCGCTAGAAATCATTGCTGACAATAATTCTGCAAGTAGCGTGGTGAAGGGGGGGGGGAGGCTGGGTTAGTGGAGGTAGGGACACTCGGAGTCACGACAAACCTTTCAGTGCTTTGTGACATTGTACACTTGACCGTCTTTTTCCCGTTTCTTTTTATTTGTCGGCCCCATGTATGTTTTCTAGTTTCACGCGTGTCTCATTGTTTTTGTTATTATATTACTTTTTGAGGTTTTTAAACATTATTTGTTAACATTTTTAATGCTTGGAATTAACTTTTTTATTTATTTCACAGCTGTCCTCAAAGTAAGCATCCACAGGCTGTACCAAGACTTCTCCCTGTGTCTAATCTACGTCAAGTAATACAAATGTTGACACACTGTTTAGTGATAGCACGTAATAGGCAAGTATTAAGACTGTTTCAAACCTTTTAGACTTGCAACTAGTTTTCAGCAAAGTAGTTCCTGTTAAGTTTGTCATAAGCCAGAAGTCAGTACTTTTATAATTGGAAGGCCTTGTGGTCCAACTTTTTTTTAACTCAGAGACCTTGTCCAACTTCCACCGTGACCTTGTCTGTAAGCTTTCAATAGAAGCCTGGGAATAAACAAGACATGTTCTGGGAGGAGTGCCCAAGCACTGAAAATGAAAACTCTTACAAACAAATGGGTGCTCAGCTGAAGCCCGCACAACTGATCAGGCATGCAACTCTTCCGCGTTTCCGCGGAATTCCGCGTTTTTAAAAAACTGATTAGCGCTAAGAAAAACATTCCGCGGTTAGCGCGATCTTAAGACAATTTACAACAATGCATAGTAACGCATGGTCTGGCCTCTGCCGCGGCACGCAATCCATTCTACTGCATGGTCAATCTAAAGCCCACAGCAAGCAATGCATACGTTTACACACTGCGTGCGGTCATTAATAGCCGTGTGTACGGTCGAAAAATCTGGAACAGTGGAACGCACCCCGTGGCGCAGGTGAGTTGTGTGCTAAACCAAGTTATTATACAGCTTTGAAATGAGTCTAAGGTCATGTCTTCGTCTGGTCCCGCTATTTTGCAATAGTATACACGTATTGTACATGTATGTATGTGTGTGTGAGTTAGTTACCAAACGTACATGTGTACTGCTGCTGTGTGCGAGTCTCACATTGCGCTACGAAACAGTCGCATCTTCAAACGTCCGTCAAAATGACATCCAAAAGAAAAGATATTTTAGAGCGGGACCGAGTGGTACCTGGCCAAATTAAAGCCATAGATAAAAGAGTAAAAAATACCTGGAAGTGGTTCTGGTTGGAAAAATAAGACGTAGACGGTAAACTGCTCTCCGAAACCGTCCGGAAAGTGGACAAGCCAGGAATGGCATATTGTGTGATGTGCAAGACGGCAAGCGGGAACAAGTGGCTCTCACCGAACATTGTAAGGCGGCAAAGCATCGGGAGTTGATTAAGTTGAGGAAAACTAACTATTGTTTATGAAATTTGCATAAAATTATTATTCCCCCCCCCAAAAAAAAAAAAAAAAAAAAAATCAGATTTTTTTTTTTTTTTTTTTTTTGGGGGGGGAATAATAATTTTATGCAAATTTCATAACTACCTGGGAAACAATAGTTAGTTTTCCTCAACTTAATCAACTCCCGATGCTTTGCCACCTTAGAATTACGGTGCATACATAGGCAAGGTGTTTTTCCATGTTATTTTAGTTGTATAAAACACTTCACTTTGTCTTTGTCATACATGCTAAGATTGATCCTAAGAGCATAAAAAAGCTCAACACTTTTTAGGGTACCATTGTGGGTCTCGAAAAGTTTCCTCTTTTTTTTTCATCGGGCAGTTGCATGCCTGACTGATTTAATTACACTTAATTACACCGAATTACACCTAATTACTGTTGCTCTGAAGCATGCTGTACCTATGCATAAGCGATAGTAACAAGAGGTTTTACTTAGCCAATGTCACCTACATGTATCAATATACCTCTGTTGGTTAGTAGGGCACCACATATGTCTTTGCAACCTGCTCTTTCTACATGTATGTACTCCTATGCTCCACATCCCGGTGTGAGTTGGTAAAGTCCAAGTCTGTCCACTTTCTAACGTTGTATTTCCACCTTTTAACTTTAGGGGTTTCGGCCCTGTAGCTGAAATGCCTATTGTTTTTGTCCAGATTTGTTATTAGCTGTTTCGTAGCGCAGCGCAGCGAAACAGCTCTTGTTTTTGTTAAAGTTTTTATTATTATTATTATTTTATTTTTATTTTTTCTTATTTGTCATCTTAAGAAATAATTTTTATAAGTGCTGTTTTGCAATGTTCCCAAAGAGCAAATGCAATGAAACTTTCAGTGATGAAAGGTATTGGTGAAATGATCATCACAAAACAAGGATGTCATAATGACTTCATCACAAGTCACGTGATGTCATCTTAAAGGTGTTTTGTTTTAAATATTTGAAAATCTATAACAAATCAGCCATAAGAGACCGTAGGTTTCTGTTTTCGGGATTAGGTAGGGATAAATTAGGTCTTCATTTTGTTTCGTGTGCGTGACCTCACATGACCTCTACTTCCGATCGAAACCGGAAGTGCCCTCTAATTCAAAAATTGGCAAAAGGTATGAAGTTGCTTTCAACGATGTTAGTGTCTGGCAATTGTGGGCAGTTCCAAAAAATATCAATGACGTCACAAAGTGTAATAGCGCCCTCTAGCGACAGGTTGAAAACTCATCAAAATGGACTTTTTGAAGATGTGTGTGGTGAAGTTTTTTGTAATCACCTCAAAATTTACACACATAATGATCGTCAGGCAGCCGTCATATGTGTGAAGTTTGAAATTGTTAACGTCACTAGAGGTCACATGATGTGGCATTAAAGGTGCATCTTTTGAAATCGTATATCTCCTGAGGCAATTATGCGATAAAGTTGAACCTTGGTAGAATGTTAGATACTGGCAAGTTCTTGTAAATTGTGAAGTGACGTCATGATGACGTCATCACATGATTTTTTTTCATTTTTGCACCTTTAGGTCATAAAATGCTATCTGAACATGGTATAATCCAACAATTTTTTTTAAATAGGCTGGATTGGTCATAACTGCTTTGATGCAAAGAGAATTTCAAATTAAGTGGAGAAATATGAAAATGTTATTAACGAATCAGCTCTGCATTTGTGCACAAATGCAATTTAGCTCTAGTTTGGTTTGTTATTATGATTCTTATCAGCCCTATTCACATTATACAATCATACTTGAATAAGTCTTATCAATTCATATTTATAAACCATATATTTATTCATTATTTATATACCATATGAAAGCTTAGGTCATGAAGTTTAACATAAAACATAACCAACTTAAAATAATTAATTAATTGACTTAGTTATAATGACATAAATAGTTTATTAGCCAATCTTGAAACCAAGGCTGTCCCACATAAAATCAATTGATTTTTATCTCACAATTATTCCTGCCCTATATGTGGTAAATAAAATTGCAGCGTATTGTCTATTTTTGCAGGTTTGAAACTTTATTTGGTCTATGTGTTCTTTGATGTTATGATCTATACGAGGGTAGCTTTCAATTTATTTATTTAAAATTGATTGCTAACAAAACACATCTTGTGGACCGCATGTCATAGAGTTACATTTCTTGTTCTGTTTTGTGACTTACATGTACAGCACACGTAACATTGTATGAAGAAGACTGACCACCCACTTTGACCTTTACTTCTGTTATCAGCAGGAAGCTTTAAAATAAACAAAAAGGATATCTCCTGAACCACATCTCAACAAATTTCATTCTTTGTGCCGTCTTGTAATATTTGACATTATTAACATTTTATTCCAGAACCTGACCCAAATTTTACCTTTCCTTTCGATCCAAATAGGAAAATCAAAAACAACACAATTCCTAAACCACATTAAAGTTTTTAAATTGTGCCATCTAAAACCTCATGAAACAGTTGCATTTTATTCAAAACCTCATTTACATTTCAACCTTTTCTTCCACTCCAATCAGGAATGTAAAACTTAACAAGTAGTGTTGGGCGCTGTACTACATGCAGCTCAACCAAACTTGCTCCACAACTGTCTTTGTGTGTGTGTTGTTTTTAGTCTACTTGAGGCTCTAGTTTTGTTAGTAAACACTGCATTAAGGCCTACTGACACTGCAGGATCTTTTTGAACTGAACTTTTTAACAATTTGAAGGTGTTTTTGAGAATCGTTTCTCTGAACCTATACCTGAAGTGGTCTACAGTAACAGTCATACTACTTCCTCCATCTTGGCCATGCTCGCTCAACTGTGCCAAGCAACAACAAAAGACTCTACAAGGGACTACACGCTTCTTGAATGGTGATCTGCTAACTGAACAATGACTAGTAACAAGGGTCACATTGTGTTACTTCTGCTGCTTTCATGGAGTTTCTACAGCAGGACACAATGTACTGTATACTTGGTTCCTAGTTTTACTGCAGGTATACGTGAGCCTAAACATATACCTTTTAAATATGTAGGGCCGAGAATTCAATATTACGACAACTCAACTTCAACATTTCAGTCATTGGTTCAATGTGGTGATATTGATCCTAACCCAGGACCAACTACACAGGACTCGATTCACCAGTATTCCAGTCGTTATTTTCACAGTGTTAGGGCCAAATGTGACAAGCTAAAAGTTCCACCACCAACTTGGAACATCATCAAAACTCTTGGACTTAACATCAAACCTTCTACTCGTCGAGGACACCGTGGTGGGTTGAAGACGCATCGAAATGCTGTCAACCTCCAACATCCAATTATCCACAATAACAATAATGTCAACAATGAGAAGATTGATGTTTTAATACGCCCACGTCTACCTACAGCACCAAGTTTTCAAGAAAAATCAGCCTTAAGACTCCAATCAAGATGTCTAACAAAGGTAACAATCACGACGACTGCTCGTCCTAAGAAATCATATTGCTTACCTACACTGTTCCTGCTAAACTCTAGATCAATAGTCAACAAATTTGATGAAATAACTATGGTAGCCAATGCCAACAATGCTGATACCATAGCTATTACTGAAACTTGGTTACACCCTGATTCGCCTCCCGACCAGTTTGCCATTCCTGGATTTTCTGCTAACTTCAAATCAAGAAGTAACCGCCAGGGTGGTGGAGTGGCTTTTTATGCTAGGCACTTTTTGAAAGCGAGGGAACTACCAATACACGTTCCTGATAACATTGAAGCTCTTTGGATCCACATGAGACCCCCTAGACTACCACGTCAAATGTCATCTCTTATTACGTGTGTTGTCTACTTCCCACCAAGGAGTCCTCATGCCCAAGACTATATAGATCATCTCATTGCAAGCATCGATTCTCTTCAAGTACAGTATCCGGGTGCTGGAATTTCCCTGATTGGAGATTTTAATGACTTGGATATCCAAGGATTTTTA
Organism: Asterias rubens; assembly: GCF_902459465.1. NCBI lineage: Eukaryota > Metazoa > Echinodermata > Asteroidea > Forcipulatida > Asteriidae > Asterias > Asterias rubens. Next base: position 11,582,242 of record NC_047070.1, on the reverse strand, counting down.
CAGGATGAGCGTTTTACTCAAGTTGTCTTGCAGCCGACTAGAGGTCTTAACATTTTAGATAAGATTATCACAAATTATTCTTATCTTTATTTTCAGACTGAAATTTTTTGTCCAGTGGCTAGAAGCGACCATAATTGTGTACTTTGGGTGCCTAAAGACAAAGTTGTAAAAACTAACCAAGTTAGTCGCAAAAAGACTGTACGCCCATTGACAGACAGTGGCCTCAGGTCATTCGGTTCATGGCTCACTAGCCATACCTGGGAAGAAAACTTGCAAATCGATGATCCATCTCAAAAGTGTGATCTACTATGCAAAACAATCCAACAGCACCTTGATGTCCACTTACCTACTCGCAATATTCGTTTCCACGCGACTGACAAGCCATGGATCACGGCCGAAATTAAAGCGGTTATAAAACAACGACAACAGGCTTGGCATCAAAACAACCGGCCCTTATGGAGTCATGTGAAGACAAGAGTCATGCATGCTATCTCGTCAGCCAAGAGACATTACTACCAAAATAAAGTTTGTCATCTGAAGACCAATGACCCTGCTGGCTGGCACCGACAAATAAAGTTACTGACGAGATCAGCCACCCATAACTGTTCCTGGGGTTGATTGCAATGGACAGTTTGAACATGTAGCTAATTTGATAAATAATAATTTTATATCTATAGCTAAGGACATTCCAAGTATTGATAGATCACTATTACCTCCCTATTTACCGTCACCCATGCCTTGTCCGCAGGTTCAGCCAAGAGAAGTATACAAGGAAATTCGTAAGCTTAAAACTAACAAGTCTAGTATTTCTGGTGATTTACCTGTACGTATATTGCGTGAGTTTGCTTATGAGTTGTCTTTTCCACTAACTGACATTCTTAACCCTTCCTTTGATCAGGCCAAAGTCCCTGAACAATGGAAATGTGCTGAAGTATTACCAATCCCCAAAACTAATCCTCCGACCATTGCTGAGCTGAGACCAATTGCACTTACCAGTTGTATCGCCAAAATTGCGGAAACCTTTGTAGCTAAATGGTTGTTGGATGACATTGCCGGGAAAATTGATATTAACCAATTTGGCAATCAACGCAAATTATCCACTTGTCATTATTTGGTAAAATTGTTGCATCAGTTGTATGAAAATGCAGACAACCCTAAATCAATTTCCACCATTGTTTTAACGGATTTCTCTAAAGCATTTGACCGAATTGATCATAATATATTGGTTCAAAAACTGCTTCAGTTACAAGTACGGCCATGTATTGTGTCCTGGGTTATTAGTTTTCTTGAATGTCGTAGGCAGCGTGTGAAGTATAAAGGAACATTTTCCTCCTGGGAAACAATTCACACTGGAGTCCCCCAAGGAACAAAATTAGGCCCAGTATTGTTTCTTATTATGATCAACGATGCTTGTATTGATGACGACACCCCTTACTATAAATATGTTGATGACTTAACCTTTGTTGAAAGTCGAAATTCTGTTCAATTACCTCATATTCAACAGTCCTTAGTCAATCTACAAAACTGGACTTCCGTTAATAACATGAAGTTAAATGCAGCCAAATGTTGTACAATGTCAGTGTCTTTTGCCAGAAACTTGCAACATCATGAAATCCTGCTTATTAATGACACTCAATTAGAAAATGTGCATTATGTTAAAGTGTTGGGTGTGATTATTCAAGACAATTTAAAGTGGGACAGACATGTCAATGAGATAATAAAAAAATGTAACAGAAAGTTGTACATGTTGCGTTGTTTACGTTCTCATAATCTACCTCTAAATGATCTATTGGCAATTTACAAGGGTTATGTTAGACCTGTTTTAGACTACTGTGTTCCTTTGTTCAATGGTAATCTAACTAAAGAGCAGGTCAACAAATTAATTGGAACGTATTCAAAAAAGGGTGTGTCGGATAATTTTTGGTAAGAACTATTCTACTTATAGGGAAGCTTTAAATGTGTGTAAACTTGAAACCCTTGAAAACCGTAGAGACAAACTGTGTAGCGATTTTGCTTATCCAATCGAATCCCATCACATGTGTAGAAATTGGCTACCTCCCCATAGAAACTGTCAGATCAACTTAAGACACACCAATAAATATGACCCACCCAGATGTAAAACAGTTCGCTACAAACAAAGTGCAATTCCTCAAATCGTCAGTCTGTTAAATGCCTTTTAATATAGTTATGTGTGTATATATAATAATTGTGCCTACTGGTTTTTTTTACCAATGTATTTTTGCCAATGTATATAATAATAATTTTTATTTGATGTCCTTTTCTATGTTAACTTCTACTTGATGTAATTTTTTTTAACATATTATGATGTTGACATGTGCAATTCATTTTTTTTAACTGCGAGTCATGTTTTAATAAACCATTTTTAAATTGAATTGAATTGAATAACAAATGATCGGATTAACATGCTATAAAGACATAACTTTTCGCCGTCTTGTAGGTTATGAGTATGACACAATAAAAATTCTTTAAAAAACATGACCCCACTTTGGTCTTAACTTGTGGATCGCACAGGAAGCTCTAAAAAGGAAAAAAAATCATATCTCTCTTTTGAACTCACAGACAGTGTTAGTACAAAGAGTTCCTTTAGCGTTTTTGACCAAATATAACATATTAAATATGATATGCAATTTTCAGTATGACTGTATGAAGGCATGACACTTTGTGGTTATGTTCCGTGAGCAGAAACCCCTCTGTGTTATTTTTTGCAAACATTTGTGTTCTAGTTCCTTCTTTTTTTTCTCCTTTAAATGATTGTTTTTACTTCAGTACTGATTGAACCTGTGTGGTCCTTGAAACCATCAGACATGATTTTTTCTTCAAAATTTGTTCAAAAGGTTGGCTGAGAGCAAGCCTCTTTGCCTGACTGAAGTTCAAACCATTCCCCTGTGATGCCATTGAGGAGGACCTCCCTTTTTTGTTGGTATTCAGGCGCTGATATTAGACTGTCATACGTTTTAATGATTGTGCCGTTAAGTTGATTATGCGTATTCTGCACTGAGGTATTTGTTGTTCACTTGTTGGCTCTCTGCAATACTAAATCAGATGGGTTATTTTCTTACTGAAACTGAGGTTTTAGGTGATATTTGATACAGCCTGCTGTGTAACATGTAAACATTACACAGCAGGCTCACAGGAATTGTCAGCTCCCTCTTATCGTCTTCTGTTCATTCTATGCATCAGTTGCTAACAACAAAACCCTTGATAGCACCAAGCACTTATTGTCATCTTGGGGGACACCTCTTTATACAGTTTTGAGGCTGCTGCGCTGGTTGTCACGTATGACATATTGCTCTTGCAAATAGAAGAGTTGCATCATAATCTGGGATCAGTCAACGAAGAGAAAATGCGCTGTAAATTTTGACAAATATGGCTCTGTCTTCAAAAATTTACCTGTGCGTTTTTTTCAACTTACCGGTAAAGGGGTTGACCAAGTCTGCCACTCTGTGTGATTTCATTATCGCAACTAAATTGACATTATAGCCATCACTGATGGCTGTCAGGATGTGATTTTGATGACCACACTGTTGCGTGTAACTACACGTACATCGTTCACTGTCATCCTTGCCCTCAAGGTATAGGTTGATGGATTTATGATTTAGCTCAACAAAATAAACAACTTTAATTCAAGGGAGCTCTGGATATCAATGTGATGTCTTCATCATCTTCCCATATATAACGGCCACCTCCCAACTGCAAATACTGACTTCCTTCATCATTAATCCTTGATGAATTCTCAACTCTCATGGAAACAATCTTATTGAGGCTGGTCACGTTTTCGTTATTGACTTACGAAGATGCCTCATTCCTAAACATTATTGAGCTACATGTAGACAGGGTGTTTAAAGAAAAATGTACACTTTTTAAATGGCTGCCGAATAATAAAAAAATATGATAGATTCTGGGGGAAAATGTTTTTATGTATGGATAGCTTATGGACTCAGCTTTCATATGACACAAAAGAGTCTGAAAATAATTCATGATTGGGTAAAGTGCTCACTTTTGTAAAGGCCACGACCCTGCAAGGTTTTAAATGGCAGTTTAAGAATGAGTCACTACTCTTTTATGCCCATTCATAAATGCCTTATTGTTTAAAAGGCGTAATAAAGTAAGAAGCCGTTAAATCATCCATCCAGATAGTTAAATCACTCATGATTCAAAAGTTTGGAATAATGCGTGCAAATCTTGCCGCGCAAAAGGCAAAATTTTGCAGGAAAACTAAGCACAAGCAATGCGAAAACAGGTCCCCCACAGGACCATGCAGCGAATCACCAAAGCGCAGCTGGTCAACATCGCGCAACCCAAAAGATAGCACGAGGTACCATACCAATGGGAAGGTGGACCTTGTGACCAATGACAACGATGCCAATGCTGAACAAGCTTGGGAAGACAACACAGCCAATCTCAGTGATGACCCCTCGGAGTGCCTGGAGTGAAGCAACACTTGAAGATTGACAATGAGCCATTCACAACCATTGATATCATACATCCAGACCTGCCTGGAGTGAAGCAACGCTTGAAGATTGACAATGAGCCATTCACAACCATTGATATCATGCGTCCAGACCTGCCTGGAGTGAAGCAACGCTTGAAGATTGACAATGAGCCATTCACAACCATTGATATCATGCATCCAGACCTGCCAGGAGTGAAGCAACGCTTGAAGATTGACAATGAGCCATTCACAACCATTGATATCATGCGTCCAGACCTGCCTGGAGTGAAGCAACGCTTGAAGATTGACAATGAGCCATTCACAACCATTGATATCATGCGTCCAGACCTGCCTGGAGTGAAGCAACGCTTGAAGATTGACAATGAGCCATTCACAACCATTGATATCATGCATCCAGACCTGCCAAGAGTGAAGCAACACTTGAAGATTGACAATGAGCCATCACAACCATTGATATCATGCATCCAGACCTGCCTGGAATGAAGCAACACTTGAAGATTGACAATGAGCCATCACAACCATTGATATCATGCATCCAGACCTGCCTGGAGTGAAGCAACGCTTGAAGATTGACAATGAGCCATTCACAACCATTGATATCATGCATCCAGACCTGCCTGGAGTAAAGCAACGCTTGAAGATTGACAATGAGCCATTCACAACCATTGATATCATGCATGCAGACCTGCCTGGAGTGAAGCAACCCTTGAAGATTGACAATGAGCCATTCACAACCATTGATATCATGCATCCAGACCTGCCTGGAGTGAAGCAACGCTTGAAGATTGACAATGAGCCATTCACAACCATTGATATCATGCATGCAGACCTGCCAGGAGTGAAGCAACGCTTGAAGATTGACAATGACCCATTCACAACCATTGATATCATGCGTCCAGACCTGCCAGGAGTGAAGCAACACTTGAAGATTGACAATGAGCCATCACAACCATTGATATCATGCATCCAGACCTGCCAGGAGTGAAGCAACACTTGAAGATTGACAATGAGCCATTCACAACCATTGATATCATGCGTCCAGACCTGCCTGGAGTGAAGCAACACTTGAAGATTGACAATGAGCCATCACAACCATTGATATCATGCATCCAGACCTGCCTGGAGTGAAGCAACCCTTGAAGATTGACAATGAGCCATCACAACCATTGATATCATGCGTCCAGACCTGCCTGGAGTGAAGCAACGCTTGAAGATTGACATTGAGCCATCACAACCATTGATATCATGCATCCAGACCTGCCATGAGTGAAGCAACGCTTGAAGATTGACAAAGAGCCATTCACAACCATTGATATCATGCGTCCAGACCTGCCTGGAGTGAAGCAACGCTTGAAGCTTGACAATGAGCCATTCACAACCATTGATATCATGCGTCCAGACCTGCCTGGAGTGAAGCAACGCTTGAAGCTTGACAATGAGCCATTCACAACCATTGATATCATGCGTCCAGACCTGCCAGGAGTGAAGCAACGCTTGAAGATTGACAATGAGCCATTCACAACCATTGATATCATGCATGCAGACCTGCCATGAGTGAAGCAACGCTTGAAGATTGACAATGAGCCCATTCACAACCATTGATATCATGCCTCCACACCTGCCTGGAGTGAAGCAACGCTTGAAGATTGACAATGAGCCATTCACAACCATTGATATCATGCATCCAGACCTGCCAGAAGTGAAGCAACGCTTGAAGATTGACAATGAGCCATTCACAACCATTGATATCATGCGTCCAGACCTGCCTGGAGTGAAGCAACGCTTGAAGATTGACAATGAGCCATTCACAATCATTGATATCATGCATCCAGACCTGCCATGAGTGAAGCAACACTTGAAGATTGACAATGAGCCATCACAACCATTGATATCATGCGTCCAGACCTGCCTGGAGTGAAGAAACACTTGAAGATTGACAATGAGCCATCACAACCATTGATATCATGCATCCAGACCTGCCTGGAGTGAAGCAACGCTTGAAGATTGACAATGAGCCATTCACAACCATTGATATCATGCATGCAGACCTGCCAGGAGTGAAGCAACGCTTGAAGATTGACAATGACCCATTCACAACCATTGATATCATGCGTCCAGACCTGCCAGGAGTGAAGCAACACTTGAAGATTGACAATGAGCCATCACAACCATTGATATCATGCATCCAGACCTGCCAGGAGTGAAGCAACACTTGAAGATTGACAATGAGCCATTCACAACCATTGATATCATGCGTCCAGACCTGCCTGGAGTGAAGCAACACTTGAAGATTGACAATGAGCCATCACAACCATTGATATCATGCATCCAGACCTGCCTGGAGTGAAGCAACCCTTGAAGATTGACAATGAGCCATCACAACCATTGATATCATGCGTCCAGACCTGCCTGGAGTGAAGCAACGCTTGAAGATTGACATTGAGCCATCACAACCATTGATATCATGCATCCAGACCTGCCATGAGTGAAGCAACGCTTGAAGATTGACAAAGAGCCATTCACAACCATTGATATCATGCGTCCAGACCTGCCTGGAGTGAAGCAACGCTTGAAGCTTGACAATGAGCCATTCACAACCATTGATATCATGCGTCCAGACCTGCCTGGAGTGAAGCAACGCTTGAAGCTTGACAATGAGCCATTCACAACCATTGATATCATGCGTCCAGACCTGCCAGGAGTGAAGCAACGCTTGAAGATTGACAATGAGCCATTCACAACCATTGATATCATGCATGCAGACCTGCCATGAGTGAAGCAACGCTTGAAGATTGACAATGAGCCCATTCACAACCATTGATATCATGCCTCCACACCTGCCTGGAGTGAAGCAACGCTTGAAGATTGACAATGAGCCATTCACAACCATTGATATCATGCATCCAGACCTGCCAGAAGTGAAGCAACGCTTGAAGATTGACAATGAGCCATTCACAACCATTGATATCATGCGTCCAGACCTGCCTGGAGTGAAGCAACGCTTGAAGATTGACAATGAGCCATTCACAATCATTGATATCATGCATCCAGACCTGCCATGAGTGAAGCAACACTTGAAGATTGACAATGAGCCATCACAACCATTGATATCATGCGTCCAGACCTGCCTGGAGTGAAGAAACACTTGAAGATTGACAATGAGCCATCACAACCATTGATATCATGCATCCAGACCTGTCTGGAGTGAAGCAACTCTTGAAGATTGACAATGAGCCATTCACAACCATTGATATCATGCATCCAGACCTGCCTGGAGTGAAGCAACGCTTGAAGATTGACAATGAGCCATCACAACCATTGATATCATGCATCCAGACCTGCCAAGAGTGAAGCAACACTTGAAGTTTGACAATGAGCCATTCACAACCATTGATATCATGCGTCCAGACCTGCCTGGAGTGAAGCAACGCTTGAAGATTGACATTGAGCCATCACAACCATTGATATCATGCATCCAGACCTGCCATGAGTGAAGCAACGCTTGAAGATTGACAAAGAGCCATTCACAACCATTGATATCATGCGTCCAGACCTGCCTGGAGTGAAGCAACGCTTGAAGCTTGACAATGAGCCATTCACAACCATTGATATCATGCGTCCAGACCTGCCTGGAGTGAAGCAACGCTTGAAGCTTGACAATGAGCCATTCACAACCATTGATATCATGCGTCCAGACCTGCCATGAGTGAAGCAACGCTTGAAGATTGACAATGAGCCATTCACAACCATTGATATCATGCATGCAGACCTGCCATGAGTGAAGCAACGCTTGAAGATTGACAATGAGCCCATTCACAACCATTGATATCATGCCTCCACACCTGCCTGGAGTGAAGCAACGCTTGAAGATTGACAATGAGCCATTCACAATCATTGATATCATGCATCCAGACCTGCCATGAGTGAAGCAACACTTGAAGATTGACAATGAGCCATCACAACCATTGATATCATGCGTCCAGACCTGCCTGGAGTGAAGAAACACTTGAAGATTGACAATGAGCCATCACAACCATTGATATCATGCATCCAGACCTGTCTGGAGTGAAGCAACTCTTGAAGATTGACAATGAGCCATTCACAACCATTGATATCATGCATCCAGACCTGCCTGGAGTGAAGCAACGCTTGAAGATTGACAATGAGCCATCACAACCATTGATATCATGCATCCAGACCTGCCAAGAGTGAAGCAACACTTGAAGTTTGACAATGAGCCATTCACAACCATTGATATCATGCGTCCAGACCTGCCATGAGTGAAGCAACGCTTGAAGATTGACAATGAGCCATTCACAACCATTGATATCATGCATCCAGACCTGCCTGGAGTGAAGCAACACTTGAAGATTGACAATGAGCCATTCACAACCATTGATATCATGCATCCAGACCTGTCTGGAGTGAAGCAACGCTTGAAGATTGACAATGAGCCATCACAACCATTGATATCATGCATCCAGACCTGCCTGGAGTGAAGCAACACTTGAAGATTGACAATGAGCCATTCACAACCATTGATATCATGCATCCAGACCTGCCTGGAGTGAAGCAACGCTTGAAGATTGACAATGAGCCATTCACAACCAATGATATCATGCATCCAGACCTGTCTGGACTGAAGCAACGCTTGAAGATTGACAATGAGCCAATCACAACCATTGATATCATGCGTCCAGACCTTCCTGGAGTGAAGCAACACTTGAAGATTGACAATTAGCCATCACAACCATTGATATCATGCATCCAGACCTGCCTGGAGTGAAGCAACTCTTGAAGATTGACAATGAGCCGTCATAACCATTGATATCATGCATCCAGACCTGCCTGGAGTGAAGCAATGCTTGAAGATTGACAATGAGCCATTCACAACCATTGATATCATGCATCCAGACCTGCCAGAAGTGAAGCAACGCTTGAAGATTGACAATGAGCCATTCACAACCATTGATATCATGCATCCAGACCTGCCTGGACTGAAGCAACGCTTGAAGATTGACAATGAGCCATTCACAACCATTGATATCATGCATCCAGACCTGCCTGGACTGAAGCAACGCTTGAAGATTGACAATGAGCCATTCACAACCATTGATATCATGCATCCAGACCTGTCTGGAGTGAAGCAACACTTGAAGATTGCCAATGAGCCGTCATAACCATTGATAACATGCATCCAGACCTGTCTGGAGTGAAGCAACGCTTGAAGATTGACAATGAGCCATTCACAACCATTGATATCATGCATCCAGACCTGCCAGAAGTGAAGCAACGCTTGAAGATTGACAATGACCCATTCACAACCATTGATATCATGCATGCAGACCTGCCATGAGTGAAGCAACGCTTGAAGATTGACAATGAGCCATCACAACCATTGATATCATGCATCCAGACCTGCCAGAAGTGAAGCAATGCTTGAAGATTGACATTGATATCAAGCATCCAGACCTGCCTGGAGTGAAGCAACGAAGCTCCAAGCCCAGCCATTGCCGGTCTACCTCTATGCAAAGAGCTTAAGGTTTTGACAGTCCACTTTGTCAATCAGCCTACATAAAGCCTAAACAGTTGACAGCCGCGGTGATTCCCTGTCACCAGTCAAATTGATCGACAACCCCAAGCGCAGGTTTCCCAAACAATTTGACATGTTTGGGAACTTCAAAGCCAAGGCACATCTTTACCTCAAAGAAGATGCTACAGTATTGATGTACCTCGTCAGTGCAGCATCAGCCTCAAGCCTAAACTGAAAGCCCAGCTTGATCAAATAGAAAAGGGGGGCGTCATTCGTTACGTTGATCATCATACTGACTGGTGCAGCTCCATAACCGCAAGCATCAAAAAAGATGGTTCCCTGAGAATCTGCCTTGACCCCAAGTGTCTGAATGACAGCCTCAGAAGATGTCCACATAAGATTCCACATGAACCATAAGAAACATAAAATTATTGATCTCCAAAAGAAGAAATTGCATTGCATTGATACAACGCACAAGGATTTAAGAATAAGAAAACATATATACCCTGACAGGCCATGTTACACAACAATATAAAAATATAGAGAATAATTTATGGTAAAAATATGCAAAAAATGTGAACCAGCACAAGTCTTATTTTTATACAAAAAACGTAATACCCATGGGGACAAAATAGCGAAGATGATGGTTAGTGCGAGCAGCCGGCAGTCCCATCCTATCATTTCTTGGAATAATATGATCAGTAAGTTCACGATGAAGCGGGTGGCTATTATCGTCTATAATACGACGAAACAGACTTGTCACCCGCCCCTGGTGCAGACAGTCCACCGACTGCAAACACCCCCGTCATTTTCCCTACTTTCCTCACTAGACGATCAATCCTATCTTTATCCCTTTTCAAAGCGTTCCCACCCCAGCCCGTCACACAATAACTCATACCCCACAGATAGAACAATTAAATAGAATGTAACAAGAATTTCATTACTGACCCTGAAAGCATTCATTTTACGAAAACAATACACGCGAGAGTTAAGCTTTTTCATTACGTAATCCATGTGAGCACTCCAATCCAGTTTATCATCAAACAAAACTCCAAGGTATTTATATGTATTAACCCCTTTAACACACTTGTGTTCAATTACAATATTACTAGGCTCAGGCTTACTTTTACGAACGTCAATAACAAGCTCTTTATTATTAGTAGCATTGAGTATAAGATAGTTATCTTTGCAGTACCCACACAAGAGGAACTCACCCAGCTTTTGAAGGTGCTTGATACTTCGCCAAGTTGTTGACATGGCTGTGTATGGCCATACCGAAGCCGAGCACAATGCCAATCTGCTAAACCTAATGAACAGCCGAGGGAGAAAGCCTAAGTCTACAATAACTCCAAATGCGGAATCAGAGACAACAAGATCAACTTCTTTGGATCTGTTTACTCCTACACAGGCATCCGCCCTGACCATGGGCGAATAGAGGACATCTTGCAATCCCGACCCCACAAGATAAAGAGGATTTTCACAAATGTCTCAACATACATGTACATCCCACACTTTGCTACAAAGACAGCACCCCTGATTGAACTGCGGTAAATAGACACCTCCTGAATGAGGCAAGAGAATCACCAGGCATCATTCAATGCAAAAGGCTCCATCTCCAGCACATCATGCCTACAGTATTATGACCCCTCAAAACCAACAACAGGCTTGAGGCCTGCCTCCTGCAAGAGGACAAACCAGTCTCTTTCGCCTCCAAAAGCCTTTCCAAGGCTCAATTCTGTTACTGCAACATTGAGAGAGAAACCCTAGCCCTGATTTTTGGATTCGGCCGTTTTCATTGTTTACAGACTACCATTCGACTTACCCCTTATCTTCCAGCTGTTAAAAACACCACCAGTGCAGCCATTGCCTAGCTATCAGCATCAAGACATTAACCAGGCCTTACTCAACCTCAAGCAACTCCTCTTGACACAGGTCTGCAAGCCTCTGCCGAAATCTTATTTGGCCGTCCGTTCCGCACAAGCAGCCCTCCGATACCTTCCACCGACTACAAAACAGAAAAGACCAAATGAAAACTGTTTGTTGGACAAAATCCTCAGGGCTCGGTAGTGGCAGTGGCAGGCAGTGTCATGGCCAAGCAGTTAAGAGCACCGAATTCAAGCACTGTGTTTGATCAGCAGGGTGTGGGTTCGGATTCCGGTCGTTACACTGGCTACATAAAATTGGGGAGGAATCATGACCATAAGCAATTAAAAGTTGTGAGGACTGCATGAATGAAATCAAGTCATAGTGTGTCGCCAAGATATTAGTCTTGAATGACAAGAAGACTGAGCTGTTGCACTTCACCTTATTAAGTTCAGCACTGTACCTCAATCACCAGCTAATACATATCAGAGAGCCAATTATTCATCTGGCTAATCATTCTGGCAATCTTGGTGTTGTCATGGATTCATCTCTCAATGTGACACTCGATGTGATCTCTATGTGCACACAGTTCGTCAGAGGTGTATACTGTGGCCTCTTGCACCTCATTGTAGTCAATGTCAAGTTGCCTATTGTCTTTATTATAAGATGTACTGTTTACTGTGACTTGTTTTTTTGTTTGTTTTTTTACAGGAAAGCCTCTCTAAACAACAAAGATTTACAATCACTTGCCTACATAATATGCAAAGTTTCTCTGGATAAGCAACTTACTGGGTAAGTACACTCTTTGAATTATATACGTCTACTTCACTCTACTTACTGGTAGAGTCGAATTACTAATTTGCATATTCCCTATGCCGCCGGGCAATATTGCTAAGACTTTTAAATACAACAGCGCCCTAAACCTTTCTACCCACACTGCCCCGCAACATGCGAGCCAAGTCCTCTTTTCTCTTAGCTTTAGGACGGATAGATCAGTGTATCCAACAATTTTCACGATCATTATAACCTTTGCCTGATTGTTGCCTTATTTGTTTAAAGAAAAAAAAAGATTAAAGAAGTAGTAAATTAGTTGAGTATTTTTTTTGTGTGTTTGTATTTGAATTATGAGTAATTCATGAAAGTCTGGAGGGCTTTGACTGTCAGTTCGGGGTGTACATCCGTTCCCCCGGCACAGTCTAAGCTGTCATAGGGTGGCGCCAGTGACACTCTATCACCGAGCTCATAGGCCTCAGACGGCTGCGCGAGCTGGCAGACTCAACGCCAAGAGGGGAGACTTCCTGTTCCCCGTCTTTGGTCAGTGTAGGTGCACGGGTCAAGGGTCAATTCGTGTCCAATCACCCAACGGGTTATACCCTACACTCTTCAAGTTTGCTCAAATTTGGTTTATGATGTAATCTTGGCTCAACAAGCTCAAATTTCAAATTTTAGCTCCATTCTGTAAACCGTTTTTATGCTATGGCCTGCTCTTTCTCGTTGATTTCGGTCAAAACGCGCCTGATCGTCGATATTCAAACGACCATAAATCAGTAACCATTGGGTCAAATTGGTTTAAATTTGTGTCTTTGGAAAGGAAATTGCATAACCTTTTTTGTAGGAACATGTTTAGGTTTGATAACCCTTTGTCCTCTACTTTGACCTTGAATTTGAACTTGTGGATCACATGATCTGGAGATAAATTTGGTGAAAATTTACGCCACATTATTTATCCACAATATCAAAATGTTAGAGTTATAATAATTTTAGCTTGCTTTCAAGCTTCACTCAAAGCATGCCCTACTTGCTTATTCCTGATGCAAAGTACATGTACAAAAACGTATGTATATCAAGCAGAAGTATGCAATACAAGCAAAATCATGACATACGTGTACATACATATGACGGTCCATGACGTCTTTTGCAGGGCCGCCTCAACCGGTCAGCACCTGCCCCTGCTAAAGGCTGCGGGCACTTGTGATGAGTAAAGAGGATTGGTGACACGATGCCAGATAGCTGGGGTTCCCCTGGCATACATGTACCATGCACGCAGGGCAGGCCCTCGAGTTCGGGTTTTACCCGCTGCTTGAGCGTCCCGGTCACCCAGGTCTCCTCCGCGATTACCTCCGGGGCCGGTCTTAGCACAAGAGACAGAAGACCAAACAAGGGCAAGCGTCACCGGGGTAGTGAGCCATTGTCACCGGCCCCGTACTCTGGCTGGGTACATCCGAGTCAGGGCGGCCCTCCATGCATGGTTAGCCATGCTCCAGTCTCCCCTCATGGCCAACGCCCTGTGCCCAAGTCTGCGTGGGGTAACTCGGAGCAGGATGGCCGGTCACGCTCAGATTAGACTTGTGTCGGTCCACCCCAATTTCGTCACAATACCAATACAGGCGCCCCTCAGGGATGTGTTTTATCCCCAGTACTTTTCACACTTTATACGAGCGATCTTAGATGTAGTAATGCCACGTGTTCCATGTTCAAGTGTGCAGATGACACTTCACTTACAGGATTCATTACTCATGAGGATGAGACAGGGTATTGAGATGAAATTACCAAGTTTGTTGATTGGTGCAAAGAAAATGTTATGGTTTTAAATTTTAAAAAAACTAAGGAAATTGTATTCGATTTTCGGAAAAATCAGACGGAGATCGAGTCTGTTAACATAAATGGTGTTGATATTGAAATGGTCACTGAACATAATAGTCACATTGATAGCCATTTAAATTGGAATGTTAATACTGAAAAATTATGCTCTTAGGCTAACCAACGTATGTATTTTGTGAGGAAACTTAAGATTTTTTAACGTTGACCGGGATATTATCATGTTGTTTTACCAAAGTGTAATTCAGTCTGTCATTACGTTCTCTTGCATTGCATGGGCCAATGGTCTGTCTGTGAGCTTTTCATGCTAGTATATTTTTATAGACTTTTGTGGCTTGTAGTGTTTTTTTGTCTGTTTTATGGTAGATAATAATTTTATGTAAAGTTTGTAAATTTGTTGTATACATGTAAAAGGCCGAAATGAATTTCCCGTCGTGGATAATAAAGTGAATTGAATTGAATTGAATTGAATTGGTAATCAAAATAAAATCAACAGAATCACTAGATCTGCTAGTAAGATCATCGGTATTCCTATGAACGACTTGGGTTCAATCTACAAGGCAGCTCTAGTGTCAAGACTGGAAAGTATACAACTTGATAATACCCACCCACTTCATATTCTTTTTGTTTTTAATAAGTCTGGGAGATTGCGTCAACTCAAATCCAACACTTACCGTCATCGCCTCTCCTTCTTACCCAGTGCTATTTCTTATTTTAACAACAATTTTTTTCGAAGATTTGCTTCGTACTTCCCAATCCATGTCACCTCTTGCCTCTCTAATAATAATAATAATAATAATAATGGAGTCTTATATAGCGCCGGTATCCGCCATAAAAAGGCGCTCATGGCGCTCGCTCATGATACAAAATAAACAGTTCAAAAGAAAGGAACAGAAAAGTTTGTAGAGAGTCGCTGGTCATTGTTTAACTGCAAAGAGGTGGGT
Organism: Asterias rubens; assembly: GCF_902459465.1. Taxonomy (NCBI): domain Eukaryota; kingdom Metazoa; phylum Echinodermata; class Asteroidea; order Forcipulatida; family Asteriidae; genus Asterias; species Asterias rubens. The sequence goes on along the minus strand of NC_047070.1, from coordinate 11,566,830 downwards.
TTTGAGGACAGTTTTGAATAAAGGTGTTGTATTTGCAGTGCTGATGTGGTAGGGAAGACTATTCCACACGTTCCCATGTATTGTGTGCCCCCCCCTTCCTTTTGTCCTTTTTCATCCCCCTTTCCTTTCCAAGTCATCCTTGGTTTATTTCTGTTTTGATGGATATTTTAATTCTGGTGTATTTTAAAACTATTTATTTGTGCCATGTGATATTTTTATTATATTGTTCTTCTTTTAGTCTATTTCATTCACTTACTCAAATGTGACCCGCTACGTGAAAATGAGTCAGATGTCGCCCAATGCATTATTTAGTAATGGACAGTTTAATGTGGGGTTTTTTCTTTTTACTTTTTAAGGTCTATATTTGCATGGTTAACCTTTAGAACACTTACTTGTTGGCAATAAAACTATGAATACAACAATTTTGTGATCATACTTATGTCTAATTTGTATCCTTTTGTGCGAAACGGTAGTTTAAAACATCACTTTACTTGTAGTTCGTTTTTCAGAAAAAATTATGTATTTGCTCATTTCAAACAGATGTAACTCAGCAACGTGATACATCCCAAAGCTAAGACATATACCAAACTACTGCTGTTGGTGTGTTCTTTCCAGCCATGCATATTGTTCAATCCTTGAAATTATCAACATCTGACTCATTTTCGCGTAGCGGGTCACAAATAGCCACTACTTATGCATATTTCATAGCCGTCAGGCTAATTCGCTTGAAAATTGACAACCAGAGGGTGCCCTCTCATGCCCACCCAGCATGCTACGCAGTAGCTCCGCCAAATACGTCCTTCTTTTTCTAGCGACCGTATGTGGTAGACGTGAGTTTTTTCCACCCTCTTGCTTTAGCTAGAGTACTTGTACGTTCGCTTTATTCCTATAAGATTACAACCAGTTCATTAGTAGAGTTTTCAGTCAGCTTGAGTGACGTTTTGGAAGAGCCCGAGACGTTTGTCTGTTACACTTATCCTTTGAATTCTTGAGAATTATTTGCATGATTTGCTAGTTAATTATTCTGAATTCTGTTGAGACCGAGCGCTTGGAGATTGAGTGCATCCCTTACCTTATTTTCCAAGTGTATATATATTATTGTTGTGTCTCCGTACCTTCCTTAATTTAATTAAATATGATGTATAAATTAACTAGCGTCTCACCTCCCTGGGACTCCCTCCGGGGTCAGTGTGCCACACTCGTGGGACTCCCTACTCTTTAAGAGAAGTACTCCCGGTCGTTGTAGAAGGAGGCTGACTCCAGGGCTCAATAAATTTACGATTGGCTAACGTTCTTCTGGTCGCGACCAGTCAAACTCCCCCATTCCCGAGAGAAGTACTCCCGCCCAGCGCAGGAAGTTAGCGGAGAGAGCTTGGGTATACCGGTTAAATCCGTTCCCTTCCCCTGCTCGCTCCCCCCTCGCTCCAGCGGAGAGCGTGGGGCCAAAACAAAAATATATATGGGGACGCCCTGCTACCGACTCTGGACCCCGAACTGGGACCCGTCGGGGGCCGCCTCAGAGATTTCGTAGGGTCTTGGAAAGAGATCATGTCCGACGCATGGGTGCTCGCAACGGTCGAATACGGTTACCGTTTAGAGTTCACGAGCACCCCTCCATCGGACACCCTAGTTCGCGAAACACCAGCTCTTGAGAAGGAGATATCCTCCCTTCTAGAAAAGCAGGCAGTGCGTCCGATGGCAGACGCAGAACAGTTCAAGGGGTTCCTCTCGACGTTCTTTTTAATGCCAAAAGAGGGAACTGCCGAATGGCGACCTATAATCAATCTGAAACCGCTCAATCGGTTCATCAGACCGAGACGCTTCCGGATGGAAACACTAAAAGTGATCCTGGAATCGCTACCCAGGGTGGTATGGGCAGCATCAATCGACCTCAAAGGGGGTGCACCCTAGAGTTCACGGCCCTCCCTTTTGGACTCTCACCGTCACCAAGGGCGTTCACAAGAGTCACACGAGCAATCGCAGCCTATCTACGTCGTCGGAACATCATGATCTATATGTACCTGGACGACTGGCTGATTGTTGGCAGATCGGAAGAGGAAACAGCCCGATATCTTCAGAACACCTGCATGGTGACGAGGGCTGTAGGCTTCATTATAAACGAAGAGAAATCCTGTTTAATACCAGTAGTATTCTGCGCAAGATTCCATCATCCCAGGGCCTGGGCCACCGACGCCCTAGCCATAGACTGGACAGGCATGTTCGCATATGCGTTCCCTCCGATATCCCTCCTTCAGAGAGTCATAGGGAAAATAGAGCAGGAATCGTGCTGGATTCTCCTGATCGCTCCCTTCTGGCCACGCCAGCCATGGTTCCTTAGACTAGTGAGACTTCTAGTAGGGGACCCCCTGATTCTCCCGGATCGACACGATCTCCTATACCAGCCACACTCCCGACTACAACATCCAGCGCCGGGAGACCTCCACCTGGCGTGTTGGCCACTGTCAAACGATCCCTCATTACAGCAGGTCTTTCTGAAGAAGCTGCGACCCTTGCAGCGAAGGGGCGTCGCCTCTCCACACGAAAGGTTTACGACAACAGACTTGAACATTTTAGTTGGTGGTGTGACGACCGCCCTGTGGATCCGACCACTGCGTCATTAGTGATGGTGTCAGATTTTCTGGTTCACCTCTTTAATTCCCAACTGAAGGTGACAACAACTAAGAATTACAGATCGGCTGATGGCTCCACAATCTCATCGAGCCCTGTGCTAACACAGATACTTCGGGGCATGTTTAACGAAAGGCCCCCGATCCTAGGACTTGGGGCGGGTACTAGAGAACTTAGTAGCGGCCCCCCATGAACCGGCACACCGGTCATCATTGTTGCAACTTTCGATCAAGCTGGCCTTCCTCATAGCTGCAGCTTCAGCAAGGTGGGGATGTGAAATCCAGGCACTTACGATCCAACCGTGCCACATCCGGTGGGAACCAGAAGGGGTTCGCCTTGTCCCCAAGGCTTCATTCCTTACTAAGAACCAGACGTCAGTTTTTACCCGGCCTGATATCTTCATTCCCGAAATTGCCTCTATATCATCTGTCTGATCAGACAGGCTCTGGTGCCCCATACTTCGTCTCGGTAAGATTATCAAGAACCAGGCCTCGTTGGGTTTAAACCACTAGTTGAAAACCTCTTCACCACACATTGATTCCCTTATTTTATTATACTTCTTAGAGATAGATAATAACAATTAAAACTTTATATATTTTATTGGCCATCAAATTTAAACCCAAGTTATGGCAATCATATGAATTACCAATTTTTATACATAAAAACCTTGGAATTAGTTCAATGTAATTTCTATTTCTTTACATTATGAATATGTAATGAAGTCATGAAGTTCATGAATGTTCATCACTGTTCTTCATTTAAAAAAAGTGTTCATGAACCTGTGGCGTTCATGATCATTGTAAACCATGAACGTTCATCAAACATTCATGATTAGTAGTGTTGCAACATGATTATTCATTAGCCTAAAGTTCATAAGATGCAAAGAAAGTTTCATGAAAATCCATCAAATTTTCATCAAATGTTCATTAATTGAATGGGTGAACAGTTCATGAACTTGGTTAAAAAAAACTCTTGTGATGAACATTTTATGAACTGTTGATGAATAATCATGGACTGATCATGACTGTCTTGAAAGTTCATAAAGTCATGAACTTCATCTCGCATGGGCTTGACTGAGCTTGGCACCCGTTCACTGACGTGGGCTATTTTGCAGGCCTAGCTCGACCCACTCGTGCTATCCAAAGTGACCGGGCTGGCTAAGTGCTTTCAAAACAGATCAGATTTTTCAGCAAAATAGGCGCCGATGTTTAATACAATTGGAAATAGAAGCTTATAATCAGACGGGTAAAACTGTCTGATAAGTTTCTTATTGCCTTTCTTTAGGGGAAAAAAAGGAAGAAAATCTCGTTAGTTTTCTTGAGACAGAACTCCCACATGAAAATTGAAGTAAATACGTTTGTCAGAAATCTTCCTCAAAGAATCAACACAACATACAAATTTGACATCGTATGAAAGATCATTTCATAGGCTACAAATTGTATATACAATATATTTTATATTCCTCATGACCACTAAAATATATTGATGACATAGAAGGAGAATAAAGACTATAAAGAAGTTGCCTCATTTACTAACATAATTAATAATATACAGAAAAGTTTCCCACAGCTCGACCATGTGAGGTAATCAAACTCCTTCCCCTGCACAGACAACCCACGTGCTTTGGCATCCTGCACAAACTTATAGCCAGCTGATGACGCAGTGTATTAAGTGAATCTTGTGAATCTTTGTGAATTTAATGAATAGAATTCCCAGGCAAATGCAGATATTGGGGGAATGCCCCGAGTTTCACTGCTCCCACTCTAAAGGTTCATGTTTCCTGTCTAGCACGCACCCCCCCCCCCCCCCCCTCAAGGTGACTGTGTAATAGTAAGATTGTTTTTTGAATGTTTGATTGCAGATGTGCAGTGCGGGTTGATTTTGAACAATGCTTAGCTGCTATTCTCAGTTGTTTTGATGAAGGAACTTGGCACCATGAGGTATGTTTTTGGGGTTTCCAGGAACTAAGAAAAATGGTTGATACAAATTAAAGAAACGTTACATTAAAGAAAAACGAAATTGTGAAGATAACAAAGATGAAAAACCAAAAAATATTTAGTATTTAGTACGCTCTCCATAGTACAATATATCACAGCGATTACACAACATAATAATACACAACAAATGACATACTCGATGTTTGAAAGGAATATGGAAAAGAAAAGGGAAGAGTCAAGTTTTCAGGAATTTCTTAAATTGGTCTGTGGAATTGACATTGGTCTTCTTAATGCTGATGGAGACTGCAAACTCCTTGCCTGTGCACCAACTGCTGGAGCCCTGTCTCGGTTTAGTATGCTTGCGCCGCATCGTCTACAAATAGCATTTCCCTCAGAAGAACACAGGTCACTTTGGTCGTGGATCTCAGACGGGCAAGGTTGAAGAGTTTCCTGTCAGCTCTTGAGTGTAGATAGATTCCTTCAGGAGATGAGCCATATTCCGAAGAAAAACAGCCCTGCTTCACTCCACTGCAGATTGCGAACGTCTCTTAAGTTTCTCCATCACAACAGACCAAACCCTGCATAATGTTATGAAAAGATGTCACGATGTTGAGAAGTTTGGCGGGCAGCTGGTCTTTGCAAGTAGCTTGAAAAGACCATCTCTGCTGACAAGGTCGAAGGCCTTTGTGAGGTTGACGAAGGCAAGATATAGGGGTCTCCTCTGTTAACGGTATTTCTCCTGCAGTTGTCGAAGGGTTCGGCCAGAAGCTGGAGCCTGATATGGGCAACACCTTCCTCTCACTGCTGAGCAGAGTGTTGCCTCAGTAATTGGTGCATTCGCTGCGTTAGCCCTTGTTCTTGTACAGCATGACAATTTTGGCATTACGCATGTCCTGGGGGACAACTCCTTCATTTCAGTAAAGGCACAGGAGGTTGTGAAGATATGGCAAGAGGGAGGGTTTCCCAAGTTTGATGACGTCAGGTGTTATCCCATCAGCACCGTGGGATGTGCCGCAAGCAACGCTGTCAATGGCATTGCCGAGCTCCTCTTGCAATAGGGACCTTGTCAAGCTCCTTCATCACTGGCACAGGCTTGCGATGCTGTTCAGAGCCTCCTCTGACACTGTTTTCTGTTGGATGTAACTTCATGTAGTGCTCAGCCCATCTTTCCATCTGTGTACTGCAGTCGGTGGTGACTTCAAGGACTTAGATTTGAGAGGTGCTGGGGTTTTTTATGGAGGGACCTGTGTTTTCTTTTATTCCCTCATCCATGCCCCATCCATGTCAACTGTGTCGGAGGCGGCTTGTATGCTGGAGGAGAGTTTGAGCCAATAGTTGTTTGTGCAGCGTCGTGCTGTTTGCTGCGCCTTGCCCCTGTTTTTTTTATAAAGATACTCAAGATGTGAATGCACAGCTACTGGACATGTGTTGTGTCCTTACTCTAGGGTAAGGCTGGAGTGACCTCTCCAGGGCGCAATACTGGGCATGAAGTATGAAGATCCTGGGTTGCCCAGGAGTCAGAATCCCCATCTTGGCCTCTCATTTTAAAAGTACTCCGTTGATTAATTTGAAGAAAAAACAAACTGTTCAAGAAAAGCAATTGAAAAGTTTGAGTGGCCTTGATTAATTGAATCACCCAGGCCGTCAGTGATCCCCAGGGTTTTCCCGTTGCATTGTGCGCTAGCCTGTAGCCTTAGCATAGGGACAGGTGTGGGTATCAGAATAAGATTTGAGGTTCCGAAATCAAGCATCTGAAAACACACAGCTTCTTGTGACAAGGGTGTTTTTTTATTCCATTATTACCTCGCCTCTTCGAAGACCAATTGAGTTCAAATTTTCACAGTTTTGTAACTTTGTGCATATGTTGAGATACACTAAGTGAGAAGAGTGGTCTTTGACAATTACCAAAGGTGTCCAGTGTCTTTAACAAAAATGTCTCACAACATCTTGTGCTTTTTACGTCTCTTTATTGTTTTCACTGTGTTATGCTGAAATTGCACAAAATAGGTTTGTAATCATTAACAACAAAACACATTGATGATACCACTTACCATCCCTCAACCATAAGGCTCTAATGAAACCATTTTCTCCCTTAGAGGAACTATAAATATAGACGTTTCGAACAGTATACACTGCTCGTCTTTAGAAGAGGAGCAGAGAATACTTTTCGAAATGTCGAGACCAAACCGGCTCTTTTCAGAGCCACCACTCCTTCAAAAGAGTTTTTACCCATAGTTGTACCCGCAAGTTTACTATTAATATTTATATTTATAGTTCCTCTTATTCTCCAAACCATGCAAAGCTTCAAAAACAATTTACATTTTCTTCCTATTTTTTTCCTTCAGGCAAGCGTTGTTTGTAAAATGCTTATCCGCTGCAGTGATCACCACCACAATTTAGTTTATTTGGCTCAACTGATACCAGCAAGTATACATCGTGGACGTGTGTTTCGTCGTTTATTGAGGTAACTGTCTTCCTGTACATGAATTAAAAAGGAAGCTAAACAATGCCTTTATGTTGATGTTTAGATTGTTTTGACATGTACTAAAAAAAACCATTGAAAAGGGATATAACAAGACATTGTTTCTAATGCCTGATGTCCCCCTTTGTATCAAAGCCATAGAGCTATATATATTGGCTAGAGCGCTAACTCCCCGTTATACACACACTAAGGTTTTGAAGCCGTCTGGGCGCATCCATGTTTATGTACAAACCAATAAAAAACTTGAAATTTTGTACGGCAATTGTACGGATATTTGAATGATAGTGCCACTGTTTTTTACTAATGGAACCAATAAATGAAGCAAAATGTGAAGGTTTAACAACGGCGCGTATACGTTTTTTTAATATGTCATTCGAGTCAAATTTACTGATTTTGTTTTTTATTCAATAGCTTGTGTTGGTGCTGCCCGCCTAAATTTGTTGCTGAAACTGGGCCACATTTCATAAAGCTGTCTATCGGTAACCATGTTGTTATAGTTATTATATTAGTATCATAGAAAAGAATGTGCTCATGAGATGCCATATTTTTTTATTAGAACAAACATTTAGGCAGGGCGGACGTATACGTCAATGAGCCTTTTTGAGGTATGGTGGATGTGATACGCGCGTCACACGCGGCGACTGATGCCACGCTCACCATGAATGTTGGTGGTCAATAGGTTTACGTGTAAACGCCGCGTCACCTAAAAAAATGCGCACTCCACTGAATAACGTTAGTTCTATTTCTATGGTCAATACGCACAAATTTACCCAAACCTCATAGTGTTGTAGCATTGAGTCCGCCATATCTCAAAATAGCTTATGGACAGTTGCGTACGTAAGTGCACACGTACGAATGAAAACAAATCGCGGCAATGTGTGTTCCCTTAAAATTAAAATCATTCCATTAGTCATGCACCACATCAAACATGTCTGCGCCCAGGGAGGTTTTAAAACGCAGAGCAAGTTAGCTCTCTAGTTAATATATATAGCTCTATGATCAAAGCGCACCATGAAAGGTGCTTGCCTGTGCACACTTTACCATGTCTACAATGCAATGTCCAGGTGGATATTACCGTTCGGTTCAGAGCAACAAAATGAGAGTGACTCCAAAGTTGTTGCAGTCGTAATAAACTGTCCGCTGTAAGCCGGTCCAAAAAAGATTGGGGAATATACAGATCATCAACGTCTAGTGGATTTAATAATTGTCATTGTTGTGAGTGCGTTTATAACTATTGCCAACATAGGGCTAGATAGCTCAGTCGGTATAGCGCCAGCACGTTAATCCGGAAGTCGTTGGTTCGAATCCCACTCTAGTCAATTCTTTGTTTAACCCCCAAAATCTTTTTAAAAAAATTACCCAGTCAGTTTTGTTATGGTTTATATTGATATAACTGTTTCCCTGATGTTTTGCCTCATTCAATCATAGCTTGTTTTGTCTTTGCTTTTTCTTTGCCTCGTGTCACTTTCTGTAGTTCATTGTACACATCTTCTTTTGGCCTTCTTTTTTTACTGTTTAGTTTGGAACAATAGATGACATGGTCAAATGTCACGGTCAGAGGACATGTATAATGCATGCCAATTTGTTCCAAACTGGCTTATGGTGGATGTTTTATACATGTTCTGAACAAGTTTATAGAAATTTTTGTAGAAATTATTTATTCACTTTAAAAAAGCATGCTATAAAGCATGCACATAGGCTTGCACCTAAAGTACTAAATGTACTATACTTCATTTCCGTCTTGCAAAGAGGGGCAGATGGTACTGAATTTGATGCTATAATAACTCCTTTAAGCAGGGGTTATTGTATAACCCTTCTTTACAATAATTGACAGACTGTGTCCATTGTATTTGGCTCATATACAATGGACAATCAATCGGAGCTGTCTGAGATTTCCAGCATTGCAGATTATCAGCAAGGGACCAAGGATTCACAGAGAATTTGTGATTCATATTTTCTTAAAAGAGAACAACAAATCCTGGTGCTTTTTATGAGAACCTTTGTTGTCTTTCCTTTTAGTCTAAGCTCCACAGTGCCAAAAAAGCTTTAAAACATTTTTACCCTACACTATTTGCTCCCTTCAATATTTTTATATGAAAATGTGTGGTAGGACAGGGCAATCATGAATCAGCAAACACTGGTCTATGATACAACGCAACGAAACACTCTCGGGAATCTTTCCGGATCCCCCCCTTCATTGCATACAGAAAAGACCAAAACATACAAGAAAAATCGATCAGAGCTAAACTAAACCAGAGTCCAACCAACTCAACTTCCGAACAGCTCAATCATACTTCACATGATTCAGGATTTAATGACGACCCCGTTGACACGCTTGACATCCTAGTTTCCCTACTAGAGGAACAATTCACCAATGGTCAGGAAGTCACTCCCACAAATTCACAACCTTCACCCTGAACCTAACGGCAAACACAACCCACAACCTTTCTCTCTTGAGAATGGAGACCTATAGATTCACCCACACCGCAACTGAAGAGTGCACGAAATTGAGGCACGAAAACATGTTATTGCTATAAAGGGGATCTGAAAAAAATATCCCCGCAGTCTCACCCCCACCTACACAAACCAATGATGCAACCGTCATAACGGCTTCCTCGGTCACCCCAAATATATCCACCCACCACACACCCTACGGTCACAGTAACCCAACTGACAGATATATATATTAAACTTACATGGGCCCCACCCATACACCTTGCAAACATTTATGGTTTGCAAACCTATGGTATCAAGTCAACAGTCTCATAATGTCACTGAATTGGACAGCGCCATCATTTATGTACCATTTATGTCTATACTCCGTACCCCTCCCTTGGGGTATTGTGGGTTGATGAGCAACTTTAAGCTACCTTCGCATACCACCCTTCTAGTGGGAGTGGTATCTTCAGGTTGTTTTGAGACTGAAGTACAGGTATGCAAATACCATTACATGACTTACCAACCATTGGTCCATGTCAACCACGACCAAAAGACATTACTTTATGTCCAATTACTTCACATTGTTCCGCCTTTTTAAGAACGAACATGACCTCCACATCAATAAACAAATATTGAAATAGACAGAGAAAAACAAATATTTGTACACAATCTTGATTCATGATCAACATGTCTTACCGCTCATTTTTATGTAAAAATATTCTGAAGTATATTTTTCACCACATTTTTCTGTTCAACCAAAACTATATTTAATTTTGATCCTGCCAAATTTGCCGTAAAATGGCGGCCATATTGAATTTTGAAATATTTAAAATGTAAAGTGTACAAACCTATAACTTTCAGCCAAATTTGGGCTGAATCGGTCTGTTAATTTTCTAATTATGTCAATGGGAGTTTTTTTTATATGGTTTCAGAAGGCGGCGGCCATTTTGTTTTTTGACCCAAAAATGCACTTTCGCCGGGTAAAAATTGTAAACACCACCCTGATTCATGTCCTACGGCACATTTTCATATACAAATATTGAGGGGAGCAAATAGTGTAGGGTTTTCTCAATTTTGGGGGTCTGGAGCTTGGACTATTTGTGAAGTTATTGTGACAACGATACTCTCAAAGCAAAACTATCACTCTGGAAACCTGAAAAGTTTCAACAAGTAATACTGTGCAGTGACACAGTAAAGAATTGAGTATAGAGTGGTTAAGCAAGGGAATAATAGGGTAGCTACTAGTTCTCTCACGGCCGTTTAAAACAGGCATGGTCCAATTGCTGCGACCATGCAAGGTTTTAAATGGCCGTGAAAGAACTAGTAGTTACCCTTTTATTCCCATTCATAAATACCTTTTTGTGGACACAATTGGTAATTGTCAAAGACTAGCCTTCACAGTTGGTATATCTCAACATAAGCATAAAAATAACAAACCTGTGAAAATTTGAGCTCAATCGGTCATCAAACTTGCGAGATAATAATGAAAGAAAAAAACACCCTTGTCACACGAAGTTGTGTGCGTTTAGATGGTTGAATTCGAGACCTCAAGTTCTAACTTGAGGTCTCGAAATCAAATTCGTGGAAAATTACTTCTTTCTCGAAAACTATGGCACCTCAGAGGGAGCCGTTTCTCACAATGTTTTATACCGTCAACCTCTCCCCATTACTCGTCACCAAGAAAGGTTTTTTGCTAATAATTATTTTGAGTAATTACCAATAGTGTCCACTGCCTTTAAAAGGCGTAATAAAGTAAAAACTCTGTAAAACTTATCCGTTTCCGAGTGCTTGAGCTCTGTATGTTTCCACCTCCATGGTATGTTCAGTATACATGTTACATGTACATGTACGACGTTCGTAGGCGTGTGTTTTCTGGTTCCGTTCGTGTGCATGCGCGTGTAGTCTTGGTGCATATTCGCTGGTTTTCCTTTCACACACAGCGCGGACAACTCACTGACAGCACCTGCATCGCCCGTAACAAGAAACACCTTGCATCAAGACTAGCGCGGAGTCTCCCGCTCACAATCGGTTATAAACACTGGTCATTATCAAAGGTTTAAACACCCCACGTGACGCGCTCTCCACCAATAGGAATAGCGACACTGTCTGAGGTATTTATGAATAAGGGTTAAACAAATAGTGGTCTGCCCTAAACACAATGTTTTATTGAGTGGCCAGTGAAGCTTTGCTAAAGCTTTGTGTCTCACCTTTTTTGCCAAAACCTTTGTATTGAGGTTTAGCTGATTTGTACTTATGCCTACTCTTTTGTTGAAAAGTTTGAAACAAGGACAAAAAGTATTTGAAAAACTAACTATAATTGGTACCTTGTACAAATTGATCCCAATACTTATGGTATGTTGTTTGCATTTTTGTTTGTAAAGCTATGCTGCTTTGAGGAAGCTAACAAGCCATAGTGAGAGTGTTGATCAACATTATGAAGGAGACTTTGGAGAACTAAAGGTAATGATTTTCATCCCTAAAACCTTTATTGGATTGACAAAATTACGTTTTTCTATCAGATGCTTATTTTTTAACACATATTGCTGAAACTTGCAGTGTATATATTGTAACGCGCCACGATCTAAAGACTTAACACAGAAAAACCTAAACACGGATTGAGACCCTAAGTCTGGCCCTATATTTCATTAAGAGGAATTATTAAAAGAAAGAGGATTGAAGTTCAAAATCTGATTCTGTTATTTTTGCTACCCGATCACAACTTACATTCGACAATATACAAAAGCTTGGAGATATTTTCCATTGTAAATAGATGTCTGAACTAGTGACAATCTGTGAGGCGGGAATACAAAAGCCGACTTTTCTAGTGGATCATCAAAACAGTATTCACTGTGTTCCCTGGGGATCCAGGGGCCATGCGGGGGCTGCGCATCAGATCCACTACCGACCCTCAAAACTGGGTTGATTCTCGCGCCCAAAGGCGACCTCAATTGACCATTTCGTAAAATTACACAAATTCTATACAAGCATCTCCAACTACAATTTCCAAAACTTTAAAATAAATTCCAAAGTTTTACTTCAAAATAAAAATGTTTTGTTTAATACAAGTGGCCTTACAACTCAATAATTTCCTGATTCAAAAGAAAACCAAAAGTGAAAATGTTGCTATCCATCTTGCAATGCATATTTTGCAACATTTATACTTGATACAAAAATATTGATTTTTTATTTGAAACCATTCACATTTAATCAATTTTCCGCAAGAAAAACGATGCTGAACTGATGTAGGGCAAAAATCGACCAATGAAAACATTTGTTACACGCTATATGGAAATTCAACAGCCAGTAGAAACACGTGTCTCTGAGACTGTGGCTTTCTCCCCATCAGACATTGGACGAACCAGACAACATGGTTGTTTTGACATGGACATATACAGTCACACACGTGTGTGGATTTGTTTTTTGGAGATGGTGACTTGGGATTTTATAAATAAGAAACTTTGGATTGGATAATTAAAGGAAATTTTCAGTTATGCTACTAATTGCATCATACACTTCCCGTCTTCCCCTATGACAAATATATCCTTGCCATATGTTCCCAGATATTCCCGATAATAAACCCAAATTTATTTATCGCATCCCGGCCCCATAGTGTCCGTATATAACTCGTAAATAAACGTCCCCCGTATGATATTTATACAGTAGTTTTATGCTAATCATGATCGCTGCAAAAGATAACTGTCCCCTGTCACTGCTATACTTTGACGCCCACTTGGAACGGAGCTTGCACGTAGCCTGAAACTTTTGTCAGATGTAAAGCTGGGAATAAAGAAAACCATTTCTAGAATTTACATGTTTTGGTCATGTAGGCCCAACCAAGATTGGAGGAAATGGTTTTAAGTTACACATCCACCCTTACTTTGCTTTTTAATTTGCAAAGGTAAAACCATTGTTAACCACCTGTGTTCCTCCGCGGTTCTGCGGACCTCACAATGGCTGACCGGGAGCCGCCGGAATATTCATGTTTATTGACATGTAAATGACATGTAAATTGACATGTAAATGAGCCGTCCTGGCGGTGGACCTGCCTGGTTGCTACGAGTTCTTTTGTTACAAAAATCAGCAGACTCCCGCAGAATGCATGACGCGGAATGGAATGGCTTGGAGGTTTTGACAAGGCGCCTAATGATAATAGCTCTTATATATATATTTGGTTTGCGGTAACACCATGTGTGTATCTACTTACCAGGTAGAGTTTGTTCTAAGAGAACTGTATTTCTTATTCTACTACCGTGGAGTAGATTTTCAGGTGTTTGGGAGACTTAGAAGATGGTTGGTATAATGCAATTTGGAAGAAACGATCATTGCTCTTTTAACATTACTACCCCTGTTCACTTGGCCATTTATTTAATTCCTTAAACTATCTCGGCTCCCAGGTCAGAGTTAAGTCTGTGTTGTCAAGTTTATACATCTAAGCGCACAAAGCTAAATCAATGTGAACCATCCCTTTCCTCCCTGGGTGAAGAGAAGCAAATATTGTTGAGTGAGTGTCTTGCTTAAGGACGCTAGTGTCATGACTGGGACTCAATTCCACACATGATACTTGGCCATCAGAACTTGAGTCCAATGCACTAAAACTGCTCAGTAATTACACACTGCTTTAACTTGATATCCACTTGGATTAATAATAAGGGATTCTGATAATTACCCTCGCCTCCGGCTCGGGTAGTTATCGCACCCATACTACAACCGGTTTTAAGCACATTTTTATTCCCACTCAAAAATACCTTTTAGGTCAAAAAACATCAAAACTTTTGGTCCTAAAGTAAAAAAGAAATTGCAAAAATTTAATTGTTCAATGATTTATTTCAACAAAACACCCCTCCAGCTATGAAATGGTAAGGCCCTCTTGTGAAAACTCTTTATAAGGAGATTGGTGTGCACGTCACGCGTATCGCGTGATGAGGCCCAGGTGTTACAGCCAGTGCTCTTGACCAATAGGAATGATAAACTGTCTTAAAAGCACAGGTGCAAGCTCGCGTATCACGCTCATGTTTAAACACTTGTTACTGGTGTTATATCTTCCGTTTAAAGACCCCCAAGTAATGCCCTCTCGACCAATCAGAATGGATAAACTGTCTTAGGTATTTATGAATATTGATGATAACCACAATCTGTTTCAACTTGTTTTTGTATGAAAACAATGCACTTACTCTACCTCCATGCTTGAACAAATCTGAAAACATTTCATTACACACTGATTATACAGGTAGGAGGTACAACTTCTTTTATAACCTTAAATAGCGGCTACAGGATAATCTCAATATTATAACTATTACCTTTTTTGTCCAAACAGACATCGTAGATACCGATTTATAACCATTGTACGCTTAAAATTTGCATTTGGTAATAAATAATTAAAGTCAAAAATGCACCTTTCCGCGCGTTTTTTTTAGCCGAGAGTCAAAAACGGCTTATTTATTATAATGACCCCTTGATGTCAGTGGCGATTTTCCCCTAATTGTGTTTGAACACAGTTCTCGAACACAGTTCTCCAGCTTTGGCAAACTGAGGGTGCTATTTTCCACATCAAATAGCCGCCAATGACATCAGGATTCCTTTGTTGCGCGGGTTTGTTTGACTTGACGTTTTTCAGAATTTTGGCTGGGAGTGTTTCGGGGAAAAAACATTTTTACCATGTTTCAACGTGTTTTCCATGGACCGCATCTATTACAAAAATGTAACAACTATATATTTCTGAGCATTAAGTAAACTTTGTATTTTTCTTTTGTACTTTTCTTCATTCAGGTCAGTTTTTGACCTGGCCCCTGTGTGTCTGCCGTGAATTTTTTCCTTTAATTATCTCTGTAATGACTTTGTAATTGCTTTTTATGATTTACTGGTGGTGACCAGGGCAACTCTATTGTTATGGAAAGGTTTGCGGTAACATCATGTAAAGACTCTCTCTATTGAGTTGGGGTGGTTCTGAAAAGAACCGTTGTTTCAAAACCAACAGTTCTTTTCAGAACCACCCCAACTCATTAGAGATAGTCATTACGTGATGTTACCGCAAACCTTTCCATATCGTATTTCCACCATGCAAAGTTTCAAATCCAACTGTATTGTTAGGAACTTTTTTTTGCTCCTGTGTTGGTCAACAGAGTATGACGAGGTACATGTACACTGTGAGAGCCCCGTTGATGGCAAGTTGGACCCTGCGTTCACTTTGACCCCTTGATACAAGGTGTTTCCTTAGCTCTGATGAGCGCCTCTTGTGCCTCTTGCGCCTCTGTGGAACAGATACGTCTAATACGTAAGGCCTGACTGTAAGCAATTGCCTTCTTACAGTGACTAGGGTGACAACTGTTGGAGAGAAGGTACTGGTGGGTGTCAGTGGGTTTACTGTAAACATCCGTGACAATGCCATTAGGGGATCTGGTTCTGGTAACATCTAGAAAATTCACACTTGTGAGAGAGTGTTCGGTAGCTGTCTTTGCCACCACACCAGATGGAGAAAATATCATCAATAAATCTCCACCAAACTAGTGGGCGGTTGGGGGCAGAGGACAGGAGTCTGTCCTCCAACTGAGACATAAATAGGTTAGCATATGAGGGTGCCATTTTGGTACCCATGGCAGTACCCAGCTTTGAAATTTTTCCGCCCCAGAAATGGACCCTGATATCCAGGATGTCACTGTAGTAAAGACAATGATATCCAGGATGTCACTGTAGTAAAGACAATGATATCCAGGATGTCACTGTAGTAAAGACAATGATATCCAGGATGTCACTGTAGTAAAGACAATGATATCCAGGATGTCACTGTAGTAAAGACGAAAGTGTTAGGCCGCAAGGGCTACCAGTACCTGTAGAAAAAGCCTGTCAGAAAATGAGAAATTCTTCAGCTTGAGAATGTGGCTGATTAATGATGTTCCTTAATATGTCTCACTGAGGGGCGGGATTGTTTACTAGCATTGAGGGCAGAGACACATGCTCATAGTAGATACGTGCGCTATATAAGACTTTGATAGTATTATTATTATTATTATTATTATTAATTCATTTTATCACAGCATGCAAAAGAAAGATCTCATTGTCCTTTGTGCAGGTAACTCCTCGAGCCGTGCTACGTCCCGTAGCCTTAGATCTCAAGGGTCTTTCTCAGGATCCTCGCTGTTCCCAAAAGCGCTGCCTTCTGTAACAGATCTACCCTCACATTTGTCCCTATTTCATCTAGATGTTTCCCCAGTGCTTTGGGAATGGTGCCAAGTGCTCCAACCACCACGGGGACTACTTTTACCTTTACCTGCCAAATCTTACGAAGTTACCTGGCCAGGTCCTGGTACTTCTCGATCTTTTCCATCTCCTTCGAAGCTACCCTTATATCACCTGGCACAGCTATGTCAATGAGATGACACATCTTCTTCGTCTTATCTAATAGCACAACATCCGGACGCCTATGTTGTATAACATGATCGGTCTGAATGTTAAAGTCCCATAGGATCTTGACCTGGTCGTTCTCTACAACTTTCTCCGGAACATGGTCGTACCATTTCGCAAGCACTTTGACACCATACTTCTTACACAGATCCCAGTGAATCACCTTGGCCAGCTTGTCATGTCTTCCTTTGTACTCCGTCTGGGCCATCTTACTGCATTCGCTAACAATATGAAATACAGTCTCCTCTGCTTTATTGCACATTCTACACATAGGAGAGACGTTGGCTTTCTCTATCCTTGCCTTCATTACATTTGTCCTCAGAGACTGGTCTTGCGCCGCAGTTTTCAAGCCCTCAGTTTCCTTCTTCAACTCTCCGCTCTTTAGCCAATTCCAGGAATTGTTGTAGGCCACTTCCTCAGTACACCTTAAGAACCTACCATAAAGTGGTTTGTTCTGCCAATCTTGGTGTCTTTCTTCTTTCCTTTCCCTCGTACTCCTTGGGCCCTACTTCGCCTGCTTTCAAGTATTTCTGCGCTACTTTCAACAAGTTCTCCTCAGTCCTCCTAATATGACAATGCAAACTCCTGCGCTCGATGTTGACACTGTCTGCCACACTCGGCAAACCCCTACCGCCCTCTGACCTCGGAGGATAAAGCCTTCTCACATTCGCCCGCGGATGAAACATGCCATTCATGGTCATCAGTTTTCTTGTTCTGCTGTCCATGACATCTAGATCTTCCTTAGTCCACTCGACCATACCCGCACTGTACCTCACCAGAGACACGGCCCATGTTTTAATTGCCTTAATCATGTTCCCCTTGTTCAGTTTAGACTTCAAACATTTCTTGACCCGTCTAATGTATTCTGCCCTCATCCTTACCATCCTTGACTCCTCATGAAGAACATGGTCCGATGGAGTACACCAAGATACCAGTAACTCTCCTCTTCATCCAAAGCCCTCATCTGTGCACCATCTGGCAGAGCGATGCCATTGGAATGTACCCTCTTTCCCCTCTTCATTGTCATTGAAGCACAAATTCTGACGGTCTGCACCAAAGAGTCGATCTCCGCCTCGTTCTTTGCAAACAACTGCAAGTCGTCTATAAAAAGCAGATGGTTTATCTTACACCCGTCTTTCTTCATTTCATAACCGGCACTTATCCTCAGAATCATTGACAGGGGCATCAGAGCAAGAACAAACAGCAGCGGAGACAGAGAATCACCTTGGAAAATACCTCTTCTTATACACACCTTGCCCAGACTATCATTGTTGGCAGTAAGATTGGTTTGCCATGCTCTCACCTAGCAGACGTTTTACTGCATCAGCCACTCCAACCATATCCAGGCATTCCTTTATCCATGTGTGCGATACCATGTCATACGCCTTCTTGTAGTCGATCCACGCTATCGCCAAGTTAAGTCTTTCTGCTCCTGCAGTCCTTCAGTACCGCCTTATCAATGATAAGTTGATCCTTCGTACCTCTGGACCGCTCCTTGCAACCTTTCTGCTCCTCCAGAAACAACTGCTGGTCATCCATTTGTCGATAAAGGTCCTCCGCTAACATACTGGTCAAAAGTTTATACATTACAGGTAAGCATGCGATTGGTCTAAGTTACTGGCAATGTTACCCTTCTTGACATCCTTCATAATCAGAACCGTTCTGGCCTCAGTCATCCAGCATGGGACCTTACCCTTTACTAAACAGTCCTGCAATTGTAGGGCCATACGCTCATGCAAGCTACGAAAGTTCTTCAACCATGGTTTGGACCCGAGGCTTTCCAATTTGGCACCTTTTTGTTACCTGTCTCTTTAATGTCATATACACATACTTTGTCTTCAGTTTGAGATAAACACGTACCTGTGACAGTTAAAAAGGTGTGTCTGAAACCCAAGGTACAATGAAGTAATAAGACAACACAAAAGAAAGAGGCGTAAAGCAGAAAAGAAGTGGATTGAGAGTGGTCTAGAAAGTGATCATGTTATTTTTAAGGCCGCTCAGAACTCAATCCTATTTCTGATGAATAATGCTCGTCAAGAATATGAAAATGTGTCCGTTCATGAAAGTAGAAGTCTGTAGTGGAATTGCCACCTCACATTGACACAGAGACCTTTGTGAATGATTTAGGTTCTTATTTTGACCAGAAAATTATGAAAAATCTGTGACAGAATTCATTCAGGTCTTGGTGAACAATGTAGTACTCGTAACGTACCAAGTGACAATTCCAATGCAGGACTTCAGCACATGTTTTGTCAGTTTAAATCTTTAGCAGAAAATGATGTTAAAAACTTGGTCATGAAGTCAAACAAGAAAACTTGCGGTTCTGATCCGATGCCCACCAAGTTTGTTGTTGATTGCCTTGATTTTGTATTGCCTGTTCTCACAAAAATAATCAATTTATCTCTGGGAAGTGGTTCGTTTCATTCGGATTGGAAATTAGCGCATGGTTAAGCCACTTCTGAAAAAGGCTGGCATGGACTTGCAATTTGAAAATTGATGACCGATTAGCATCTTGCAGTACGATTCTAAGCTGGTTGAAGGTGCAGTTGCAGATCAGATTCAACAACACCTTTCACTTCATAATTTATTACCATTAATGCAATCAGCATACAGACAGCATCATAGCACCGAAACAGCTTTGCTTAGAGTTAAGAACGATCTACTCATGGCTATGGATAAGCAACAAGTTACATTTCTAATTATGCTCGACATGAGTGCCGCCTTCGATTCCATTAAACATGAAATTCTCCTGAGCATCCTTCAAACTAATTTTGGGATATCTGATGTAGCTTTGTTATGGTTTGACTCTAACTTGAGTGGCAGAAGGCAAAAAATTGTTTGTTTCTGAGATACATTTTTTTTCTGAGTTGTTCATTTAATTTCCGAGTTGTTAATGTATTTTGCCGTCGATGTACGACACGCGCGAAGTATTGTTTAATTCTGTGTTGTGTTTTCATTTTGCATTTCCACATTTCGCTTTGTATGATTTCCGTTCTTTACTGTTTTATTAATAAAGTTCTTTTCTGTTTAGTTTTTACTGACAATTCTGAAAGACTTTATGAGAGGCTTTTCTTTTGACTTAGTCAGTAATATTTAATTTACGTTTTTTTTATCCTCATTTATTTTGAAATTTTTTATTTTCATGTTTTATCTTGCTGTTTAATATTGTAAAAAAATTAACCAATTTGAATAAAATAATGTATCTATACATCATATGAAAGGGCTTTACGTATTTCACAAAAACGGGTATGTTGGTGACCTCCTCTTGACCTTTTAACCTGTCTAAACTGGAAGTGCATGTAAAATGCTTTGAAAAGGCATGTCTTCTTGGACTTTTTGCTTTGTTAATTGTCCCAAGGCTTTTATTTTTTTTACTTCTGGAAGCCGAACACCTTGTTTTTGTTATGACAAAAACTTAAGTCTAGTTTTAAAAAAAAACAATTTTTTTTTTTAAATTTTTGTGTTTCATACTTTTGTTTTTAAAAATTGAAATAATATTTGCGTGTACATTGTAAATTAAGTTTTTTATTATTATTTTATATTTTAAAGTCTGTCTTTTTTGCCCCAATGGCCACCCATAGTCCGAAGCGTTATAACAGACCCTGTGCACAAAGAGAACTTAATCATCCATGGTGACGACAATCCATTGATCAGTAATCACCCTGTTGGGGCTTAGCGGGCCAATCAAACTCATTGTGTGTTACTCCTCCATGGTATGACCATGAGCAGAGTACGGTATCCTGCTAGTGTGTTACTCCTCCATGGTGTGACCATGAGCAGAGTACGGTATCCTGCTAGTGTGTTACTCCTCCATGGTGTGACCATGAGCAGAGTACGGTATCCTGCTAGTGTGTTACTCCTCCATGGTGTGACCATGAGCAGAGTACGGTATCCTGCTAGTGTGTTACTCCTCCATGGTGTGACCATGAGCAGAGTTCGGTATCCTGCTAGTAGTAACAAAACCTTGCTTAACCTGGCAAGCACAATTTCCCCTTTGTTTTTTTCAAAGTCAATTAATTTTAATCTCTTTTTTTTTTTACTTTTAGGTGAATGACTTGCTTCCTTTATTGTCAAAATTGAACCCGAAGAGCAGGTTGGAAGTTGATTATCAGCACCTACATAGTGTTATCACTCTAGTGGATCTAGCTGTTGGAAGCAATATTTATCTCCTCAAATCATCAGACAAGGTGAGTCTATTGTTAAAAAAAAATGTTGTTTGCCAAAAAAAGTAAATTCTACCAATTAAATGAAAGATATGCATAACTTATCTAATCAGTTTTATGAGTTTTCTAAATAGTCCGATTAAATAACATGACTAAAAGTTTTGTTATATGTACCTGCATATTACATCACAATACCCAAACATCGCCCTCACCGAGGTCAATGAAGTCCTATAGTCCATGGGCCAGAGGCCAAAATTTGACTTATTGGTACCACTTGAGGTGGCAAAATCTAAATACATTTTTTTGAAAGGTCCAAGTCTAGGGATGATAAATTGATGTGATAGCAATCCCAGGGTGGTAGCTTAGTGGTAGTATTGGCCACTCTTTAAGCCTAGTTACAGTGAGCTTATTATATAATGATATAACTTGGTCAAATTATTAGATAGATATAGGTTTTTAAAATGACGTCATGTTTAAATACATATAGCCTCCAGAGGGCGCTGTTTGGATATGTATATACTGTGCTAATATATCACAGAAGTTTTTTAGATGGCTAAATATTTGTTCAAACATTAAAATACTGTGTGTGTTCCCTGCGAACAAACCAAAGTTAACTGATGGTTTGATCTGTTTTAACTATTTACAGTTGAGTCTTCCATATTCTCTCTGGGTTATTCTCTCTGTCTTTGATCATAAATCACAAACAGCTTAGATTTTTAGATTTTAAAAATTTTTTTGCACCTTTAAGTCATCAATTGCTAACCGAACATGGTATAATCTGAATTAATTTTTTATTTATGCCAGATTGGGCAAATTGCTTTGACTACACAACAAATTTCAAATTCAGTTGAGAAATTTTGAAACTTTATTAAGGAAACAGCTCTGCATTTGTGCACAAATGCAATCATGTCTAGTTTATTAGCTGTTTCGTAGCGCAGCGAAACAGCTCTTGTTTTTGTTAAAGTTTTTTTCTTCTAGCTCTTGTTTTTTTTATATTTTAATTATTAATAAGGGAATAAAAGGGTAGCGACGAGTTTTTACATGGCCATTTAAAGCCAGCAGGGTCAAATTGCTGTGTGATAAAAGCACGGCACTTTTATCGCACGGCAATGACCCTGCAAGGTTTTAAACGGACGTGTCAGAACGAGTCACTACTCTTTAATTCCCATTCATAAATGCCCTTTTGTTAAAAAAACGTTAACAAAATACTATTACAGACACTGTGACAGTTGAAAAATCGAGGTTTTAAATATTTTTTTCAAAAACTTTGTGAAGAGTATGTTGCACGTGGGTTATGTGTATGCGCGCGCTGAGGAATATATTACGCTCGCGTGCTTAGAAATAGATAACGCACGCGCTTATTACATAGCTATGAATTGCGCCTTCAGCGTGATAATCTTGCGCGCCGACACGCGGAAGCCAGGCGGTGATAAACACAGGTCATTATTAACCGTTTAAACACCCCCACGTGACGCGCTCTCCACTAATAGGAGTAGAGATTAAACACCCCCACGTGATGCGCTCTCCACCAATAGGAGTAGAGAAACCTTCTGGGGTATTTATGAATTATTATTATTTTTAATTGTATGTTTCAGCCAAAACAAATTTGTATGCGTTATTTTGCAATGTTCCCAAGCACCAATTGCAATGAAACTTTCAGTGATGAAAGGTAATAAAAAGGTAATAAATAGTGCAATGGTGTTATGATGACATCATTACCTGTCGTGTGACGTCATCTTAAAGGGGATTAATTTTAAATATTTGAAAATCTATATCAAGTCAGCCGCAAGAGACCGTAGGTTTCTGTTTGCGGGATTGGGTGGGGATTAATTAGGTCTTCATTTTGTTTTGTGAGCGCGTGACCTCACATGACCTCTACTTCCGGTCGAAAACCGGAAATGGCCTTTAATTCAAAAATGGCAAAAGTTATGGAGTTGCTTTCAATGATGAAAGTGTTTGGCAAGGGTGGGCAGTTCAGAAAATATATCGATGACTTCACAAAATGCAACAGCGCCCTCTAGCAGTAGGTTGAAAGTTCTTCAAAGTGGACTTTTTGAAGATGTATGTGGTGAGGTTTTGTGTAATCACCTCAAATTACACACACGTTAACTGTCAGGCAGCCATCATATTTGTGAAGTTTCAGACCAATGACATCGTGTGGGGTCACGTGACGCAACATTAAAGGTTCACTTTTTGAAGTCGTATAACTCCCGAGGTATTTATGCGATCATGTTTAAACTTGGTAGGTTGTTAGATATTGGCAGGTTTCTTGTGAACTGTGAAATGACATCATGATGACGTCATCATATGATTTTTTAAGATTTTTTCATTTGTTGCACCTTTAATTTTTTAATTGCTAACTGAACATGGCATAATCTAAAAAAAAAATTTTTTAAACCAGGTTTGGATATACCTGCTTTGAGTAACAATAACATTTCAAATTGAGTTGAGAAAATTGGTAATGTAATTAACGAAACAGCTATGCATTTGTGCACAAATGCAATTTTGTCTACTTATTATTTTGTTTTGTTTGTATTTTTTTAGAACTGAAATTTAAAAGTACTAAAAAGTACTAATCAATGTTCCCATTGAGCGATTGCAATGAAACTTTCAGGTATAAAAGGTATTGATGTAATGGTCTGCATATTGTAATGATGTAATGATGACGTCATCACCGGTCACATGACATCATCTTGAAGGTGTTTTTTGTTTGTGGAATTGGGTAGGGGTACATTAGGTCACAAAACGAAACAGCGCCCTCTAGCGATAGGTTGAAAACTTTTCAAAATGGACTTTTTGAAGATGTGTGTGGTGAAGTTTTATGTACTCAATTCAAAATTTACACACATGTTGACTGTCAGGCAGCCATCATATGTGTAAAGTTTAGATCAATGACCTCATCGTGGGTCACGTGACGTGCGCTTTTTACATATAACTCCTGAAGCAATGATACGATCAAGTTGAAACTTTGTAGGTTGTTAGATATTGGCTAGTTCTTGTCAATCACATGATTTTTTAAGATTTTTTTATTTTTGCACCTTTTAGTCATAAGTTGCTTATTAACAAAAAATAGAATAGGCTGGATAGGTCATAATTATTTTCTTTGAATAAATTTTTTTTTTAAAAGTTTCAGTTGATTAATTTGAAAATGTTATTAACGAAACAGCCATGCATTCACAAATGCAATCATGTCTAGTTAAATCAAGTTCTTTACTCTTTGTTTTTTTTCAGGAATCCTTGGCAAGCCTGGTAATAAAGCTGCGAGATATGGCAGGAGATATCCGCGAGAGTCATAAACATTTGTGTCGCACTCAAGTCAAAGATATGATGATTCAAACAGCAAGCAAACTCACTTACTTTGAGCAAAATCTAACGACCAAACAGGTAATTAAACATTATTAACTCTCTTAATGTGTTACATTACGATCAAGTTCCTTTTGCTTTACTAATAAAAAATCATAAACCTATATCCACGTAAACTACTTTTAGAATCAGGGCCCAATTTCATAGAGCTGCTTAACGGACACACCTAGCAATTTTTTTATTAAATAGCCTTTTAAGCAAGGTTTTTTGGCTTAAAGTGGCAAGCAAGCAAGCAAGCAAAAAGGGTCCTGAAAGCCCAAAATTTTCTGCTTTTAAGCAGAACCGTGTTTATGCACAGCGCATAGTGCACACATTATTGCACATATTTTTGCAATCGCAGCTGTGTGTATTTTACGTGTGTTTGTATGGTAGTTGCAGCGAAGTAAACGAGCGGCTGAAATGCTTCAGATACAGTGTATCTTCTCCTTGTTTACTCTCAAGTCAGTGTTTTAACCGTTCAAGGGGCGCTATGAACCATTACAAATAACACATATCAGACAGAAAAGGTGATGACTTTTGTTATCGCCTCTCCGCATTTATTTCGCCTGCCTTTTTGTCAGCACCTTCTTTTTTGCTTAAGCAAACAATAAAAAATGTTGCGCCCGCAGTTTGTTTACATGCTTACATGTAAGCCAGCAATTGCTCGTGAAATAGTTTTACGCTTAAAGGATTCTGGTACTTTTTCAAATGTCCAGAGATTTACATTAAAATTACGTGGTTTGAAGATAATGAAAAAGCTTCCCTTCAAATATTACTAAGGTTCTGTAGTTTTTGAGAAATGAGTAAGACAAGTTATTTTTGTCTCAGTAAGACGAAAATTATTTTAGCATGTAAAAAACCCATTAACCAGTTATGTTATTGTATCATAAAAATAGCATAACTGGTTAATACGATTTTACATGCTAAACTGAGACTAAATTGGTTTGTTTTACTCATTTCTCAAAAACTGCAGCACCTCAGTAAGTAAATTTCAAGGAAAGTTTTATATCATTATCTTCAAACTGTGTAAGTTTAATGAAAATCTGTGGACATTGTGTTTTGTGTTAGGAAAAAGTACATAGACCCTTTAACCCCCCCAAAAAAGGTTAACCAATATAAGCAGCTCTATGAAATTGGGCCCGCGCATAGTGCAACATCATTACATCAGCAGGGAATTGCTTGTGTGTCTGCGTACTCCACATTTCTAGGTATTACTTACACAGCTAGTGCAGAGTTTCTTAAGTTAAGCAGAGAATGGTGACCGCAAGCTCTACTGGTGAGATCTTGATGTTTCCACCATGAACCGTTTTGTTTTGTTTTTGTAGTGACGCTGGGGGCTTACTACCACAACTGCCCCTGCAAGAATAAGACTGTCAGTTTCCGATAAATTACTTGTAACTACCCATCATCCAAAGACTTTATTTACCACATGGCTGTATTTATGCCAGCCTTTTCCTTGAGACCCGGCGCAAAGCTTGGATACTCCACCCATTTTACTCTTTTGCTGCTTCCATCAGCACTTGAAGCCTGTCCTTAATCTTTGCCTCCTCCTCCCTCAATTCTACACCATTCGCTTCGGCGCTACCCTCCTCTTCCTAAACTTCAGGCAACCCTGGCTGTTCCACCTTATCCTCACTATACGAACTAGCAGCAGTCGCCTCCTGCAGTACTTGGTGATCAACAATCTCCTTTTACTCTGTCACTTTGTACTACATCCTCTTCGTCTCCTCAATGTCCACAATTGGCAACCACTGGTTCCGTTTGATATAGTACTCATCTGGTCTGCAAGACGCTGCTCAAAACTATTCTAAAACTGACCTTTATCTTGCCATAGGCTTATCATTCTCCCCTTTGAAAGAGAACCTAATTCACTACCCTTTTGTCCAAAACAGTTGTTTAAAAGTACACATGTAATCAAATTACTGAGGGTATTTCATGTACATGTAGATGCTCTAAAGAAATGAAAGACAAGTTTACCAGTTTCTGTTTGTTTATTATCGATGGATTGTTTAGGATTGATTAGATTAGCAAGATTGATTAGCAAGGGTGAGTTGATCCACTCCCTCAAAAGAGATATTATTCACGGTTGTACCCCCAAGTTAGGAATTTACAGGTACTTCTGATTCCCCTAGTAAACAGTTTAGATTTCACCTCATAATTATTTTTCTATGACAGTGTACTCAAATGCATCCAGTATTTCCATTTAAATTCTTACAAGTTTTAGTAAAAGGTTAAGTTAAAGGTACAATTAGGATGGGACAGAGACTTGTATTTGCTCAAATCCAACTGTGCTGTCTTAATGTGTTTTCATGCCTGTGATGAAACAGCTGGGTTTGATTGAAAGCTGCAGCTGATATCTGTCATGTGTGTTTAATTAACCACATTATCATTTGTTTTACATTTACAGACGTATCTGCAAACTATTTTGAATTACGACCAATGTTTCAGTGAAGACCCTTCAAACACTGCCCATTGTGAGAGTAATCACCAGTTCGATAAAGACCTGGAAATAGAGGCTAGTGTCCCCAGCGACAGTTAGCAACAATCAAGGTGAATGTAGCAGAGAAGAACCCCAAGCTAATCTAATCATAGTAAGCAGTATTGCACACCAGACATCTTCAGAAAAGAAATCTTTTAATACATATTTTTGGTAATTCAGGAATATTCATTTAAACATAACATGAGATTTGCCAAGGGAAACCAAGTAATAGACTTTCAAGATGTTTTTTTTCTGGTTAAGGTTAATCCATATCATCCTTCTTCAAAAGTATACTGACTTTATGACTACAGCTGTACACAAACTAAATAAAATCTTCAGGTACTGTAATATTAGAACAAGAGGACTTGTCCATCATAAATGTTCACCTTTTTTAGAAAAGTGACCATAATGTATCTTTCAAAATAAATAAATAAATAAATAAATAAATAATTGATTAATTTTAAACTATAAGTTGTCTCAGACAATCTAAAGTTTCCTTAAGATAAACGCAACGATTTAATGCAATACCACTAACTCATTCACATTCACTTCACTTGTAAATTAATGCTACCTTAATCAGCATTTAGTTTCAGATCAGCAATCAGCAACAGATTTCATTGAAAAGTCAAATCAGATCATTCAGATTCAATCTTTTTCCTTGAAAAACAGAAACCTTTGAATTGAAGAGTTAATTGTGATTCGAAGTGAGTACATTGCTCTGTCAATTGAATTTAGAACAAAAATATGTTTGTTTAATGTAATTTTAAAATGTTTTGAGCACTGATGTGGATCCCCACTTTCTCACCAACATTTCGATTTGCAACAGACTTGTAGTCATTAATAAAGGGTACTGTATAACAAAAGATAGGGAAATTAATTCAGTCTAAACAAAAGCAAGAAGAACTAGACATTAGGCCTAAAAAAAATATATGTTGGATTGCCCTTTCACCTGAATTTTTGCTTGGGTCGGTCGGTCAAGATTTGTTTTCCTCTTTCAGATGTCAAAGAACGCCCAAAACTGCATAACCATTTCATGGCAGATCAGTTGTCAAACAAGCAAGGTATTAATCATCTTATACTGTACATCTCGTTTCAAGCTCTCTTTTTGCGTCTTTATTTTGGCAAATTCCTTCAAAAACAATTTCCAAGAGTCATTTCATTCACCATGTTTTTCGTCCGTTCAATAAACGAGCGATACCATATATGGGCATTACTGGTAACAGCGCCCTCTGTTGTTCAATGGAGTGTTAGACTGATTCCTTGTGAAATCATGACGTCGGATAAACAGGCGTGTGGTTTGATATGTGACACAGGCTCGCCCTATCCGTGCGTGTGAGGGAAATCGATCTACATTTGTACGTTGCATTTTTGTGAACGTTGAAACCACGACTGTTGCACTGGATAATTATTATTGTCGACCAAAAACAAATATTTGTGTCAAATCAACCATTTTGAAAGCATAAAATATTCATGAAATCAAAATTTGGAAATAAACAAAAAACGAAAATAAAAATAAATAAAAAACGCGACCAAAATTTTGCTACTTTTACGGTCGGTCGGGATAGGGCAATCCAACAATTTTTTTAGGCCTAAGGTATTTGTGCGCAAACACAAAGCTGTTCCGTGTTGTTTTGCTTCGATTAAGTGCTTCAAAGATGATAGTTGGTCTGATTTTTTGAAGAGTTGTGGTCTTTACCCAAGATGTCTGTAACTGAAAAAAAAAAAAAATTGAAAATTGTTGTGTAGTTCTTGAGATATGGTCCCACTCCCGGTTGACCCGAAAGTAAAGGTCAAAATGGGGTCACAGTTTTTCAAAATTCATATTTAATGCCTAAGGAGTCTATAACTGAAATAAAAAGTTTGAAATCGATTGTGTAATTCTTGAAGTATGGTCCAACTTCCGGTTGACCCAGAAGTAGGAGGTCAACATGGAGTCACTCTTTTTTCAAAGTTAATAATTAATGCCCTAAGGAGTCATTAGCTGATTTTTTTTTTAAATTGGTTGAATAGTTGAATAGTTTCCGGTTGACTTGGAAGTAGAGATCAACATGGGGTCATGGTTATTTCAAATTAAATATTTAATGCCTAAGGAGTCATAAAATAAAATTAAAAACGGTAGGGCCTAATGTAGTTATTGAGTTATGGCCCCACTTCCCTGAAGTAGAGGTCTACATGGGGTCACGGTTTAAAAAAAATAATATTTATTGCCCAAGTAGTCTTTACCTGAAAAAAAGTTTGAAATTGCTCAGGTAATTCTTGAGATATGTTACCACCTCTTTGCCACCTGATGACCAATACGTCGGAACACCTTATCAATGATATTGGTTAACTACAAATAAAGAAGTCTATTTCACTCTACTCACCGGTAGAGTCAAATTACTAATTTGCATATTCCCTATGCCGCGAGGCAATAATGCTAAGACTTTCACACACAATAGCGCCCTCCATCATCCTATCCACAATGCCCCACGACATACTTGCCACGGAGTCGTTCGTCCTCTTTTCTCTTAGCCGCGAGTGGGTAAGGACGTGATAAATCTGTGTCCAACAGTGATAAAATAAAAACGCCTTATCCTTTGCTAGGAACTTTTCATAAAGAGTAGAAGTTGTAGAGTTATAGTTGTTGTTGTAGAGAGTTTGAGAAATAAAATATTTTGATTTCTTTGAAATAAATTATGAGTAGTGTAATGAAATTGGGGAGGGCTTCGACTGTCAATACTGGGGTTATGTCCGTTCCCCCGGGACAGTCAGAGCTCTCGGAGGGCTGCGCTAGCGACACTCCGTCGCCTGGCTCGCAGCCCTTCAACCGGCCCCCGCAGCCTCAGTCGGCTGCGTCGGCCGGTGGACCTACCGACCAAAGAGGGGATGCTTCCCGCTCCCCCTCTTCGGTCAGCGTGCGTGGGTCAACCCAATCAAAGGTCAAACGCCCTGGCAAGGCCAAGAAAACCTGGTGCCGGGGCAGCGACCAAGAGAGACAGGGCAAAGGGTGGCTCCGTTCGGGAGCACACCGCCCCCTCTCACCGCCTCGGGGTCTCTGAAGCCGGAGGGCTTCCCCCTCCACACACCTCAGGATTCACCCACGATGGTCGGTGACGGTCTTTTACGAGGTTATCCAAAAGGCTGTGGGGCGCTAGCCATGGGGAAAAGGATTGATGGTGCAGAGTCGGGTACCTTGGATTCCCCCGGAATACCCCACTCACAGGGCCCGCCCTCGTCTTCGGGTTTCACCCGTTGCTCGGGCGTCCCTGTCACTCAGGCTTCCTCTGAGAGGGCCTCGGATTCGTCCCGTGACCGGGTATATAACAAGAGGCAGGACCAGAAAAGACTGACATTTGCAGTCATCTGACGAGTCTTCGCATGACGCCCATAGGAATATCATCGGGGTAGCGAACCACTATCCCGCATTCCAGACCTTATCGGCCTCAATATCCAGCCGGCGAGGACTTCCAATACCTCGATGATTGGCTAATCATGGGCCGACCGCGGGAGGCAACGGACGCGGCGCTGATGATTACTTGGCGCCTCACGTCCAGCCACGTGGTAGATCTGATCGATTTTTGCAGGCTGAGGATGAGGCCTATCCAGCTCCATCTCCTCTCCTACTTCCGGCCCAGCCGTCATTCAGTCAACCTCCCATTGCCTACCACGCCTTGGCTGACCCCCCACCTCCAATGGTGGGAGGTCGCCAACCTCACGCGTGGTCGAGTCTTCCGGCTGTCAGCGACCATCGTCACCGACGCGTCTCTGTATGGTTGGAGGGCAACCCTCAACCCCGGCCAGATAGCGAGGGTGTGGGGCCCGAAACACCACTCAACCCACATCAACGTCCTGGAAATGCTGGCGGTTCACAATGCCCTCCATTGTGGGTAGGACGGTGGAGGGTGCTATTGTGTATGAAAGTCTTAGCATTATTGCCTCGCGGCATAGGGAATATGCAAATTAGTAATGCAACTCTACCGGTAAGTATTCGTTCGTAGACCCCATCCACACTTCTGTGGGGGGGATTTTAAACTTAAAAAGTAAACAAAACACCAAAACTCAAAGATGATTTTATTTATAACTCATTTATTTCCTATGCAGATTTAAAAACAACACATACAGCCTTTGATAAAAAATATTTTGATCGGCGGAAATTCAAGTTAGGAATACCAGTTACGCATTATTTAACCCAAAAGAATTAAACTGATGACAGAACAAAGCTTAAAGGGAATGTACATGTTTGGTAACTACTCAAAACAACTTTTAACTTAAAAACTGACTTTGTACAAGCATTGGAGAGCTGTTGAACATAAAACATAGTGGGAAACGACTCCCTCCGAAGAAACGTAGTTTTTGAGAAAGAGGTAGTTTCTCACTAAAATATTAAAAAACTAGCTAGAAGTCTTTTATTCCTATCTGAAAGTATACAAGTTTGTCCGAAAAAGTTTTTTTTCTTTCATCATTTTCTCCCAACTTCGATGACCAATTTTGCAACTTCGATGACCAATTGAGCCAAAATTTTACCAAGTGAAAACACTGGTTTTGACAATTACCAAACATGCACAGTGCCTTTAAATTAAATGATAATATTAATGTCAACAAACATAATTAAATTCCTAATATCTGAACAATAAACATGAGTGTTATAAAGTAGACTGGATAATGTACACTTTTTCAATCAAAGTTCGTATTGCATTTGTCTTACATGTATGTGATAATGATTTTCCTGAATCAACCAGAATGGATTTGGAACTATGTTCATCATCAGTCAATATTAAAGGGTGTACAGTATACTGTATTATGTATACCATAAATAATTAGCATCCCTGATGCACGGTGATTATTATACAGTCAGTATTATATAACACCCAAGCAGATCCTTGCCATTTGATTGGAGGATTGTCCGTCACGTGATAGCAAATAAAAGTACCATTGCACGCTGAGTCACTCGCCGTGCTTTTTCGTTCCATCCGAAAAGTACCATTGCACGCTGGCACGCTGCCAGCGTGCAATGGTACTTTTCGGATGGAACGAAAAAGCTGAGTAAAAACATCACTGCGTGCGCGTGTCTTTGGTAACGCAGCAGGTGTTACTGCAAGAAGGCATAGTAAAATTACTAGCATTCAGCTTCTACAGTTGAAATTGTTTGTTTTGAAAGTTGTTTCTTTCAATCAAAATGACAAAGTTCTACTTGGATGTTATATAAAACAAATAATGAATGTTTTTCATTCGTGCAATGGTGCGAATATGTTCATTCGTTGAAAGCTGGAATGTTCCATTCAACTCGGCTCCGCCTCGTTGAATAGAACATTCCATCTTTCAACTCATGAACATATTCGCACCATTGCACTCATAAACATTCATTATGTGTATACTAATGTACATATTTTAAGATCATTAGGTTAGATACTTCAGCTTTTTGGATAATAAATGAATTGTTTATACAGTTATACAGTTATACAGTTATACACACATTTTGACTATCAGGTATTTTTTTTTGATGTGATAGGTGTTTGATGCAATGCTTTATAAAGACTATTCATAATATAGTGCAGGGCCACTCATGTTAAAATATACGGTTCTTGTAAATCACAACATATTGTTTTATATACTGCTTGATAGGAGTTACAAAGACTTTGAGTAACTTCATTGACGGCAATTGATTATGACTACTCAATGGATGTGAATGTGTCTGTGATGTCTGACATCTTTTGATTGTATAAGTTTTCTCGGTCAATTTTGGCTAATGACGCCGATTTTTGGTGCATTGAAGCTGTTTTGACTCTCCAGTTGTTGTGTTTCAAATTCGGAAAAGCACTGTGTTCAATATAACATATCGTCATTCTTTTTTGAGACACCCAATCATTATTCGATTTATCAAAGCTGATTCGACTGGAGAGTTTGCTGATTTAATTTTGGTAAATTTTGTAAAGAGGCAACTCGTTGCGCTAAATGAGAATTCAAATATATACGACAAAAACATTTTCATTCAATGTACTAGACAACTGTTTGGTACCTTTACTTTGAATCGGGCAAACATTATTTTCTTTATGTATGTTTCCAGCAGACTTTACATGGGGCCCCAAACAGTGTTTTCCTCTTCTTTGTTTCATTTTTTTTTTTTTTTTTTTTTTGGGGGGGATCTTTTTGGGGTTGTGTGTTTGAATGGGGTGTTTCTTCATGTTTTTTCTGGTTTTCCTTTTGCTGTATATCATCACAAACCACTGTGGTCATGATGAAGTGGCGGTAAATAAAACATGTTTGTATTGTATTT
This sequence comes from Asterias rubens, assembly GCF_902459465.1. NCBI lineage: Eukaryota > Metazoa > Echinodermata > Asteroidea > Forcipulatida > Asteriidae > Asterias > Asterias rubens. Next base: position 11,533,709 of record NC_047070.1, on the reverse strand, counting down.
TCTATTGTGTGCGTTGTTTCTTCCTTATCCATCAATCTGTAACTGGGTGCCAGATAGCCCTGGCAGCCTTACACTTTCGTTTTGTACTACAGTGACGTCCTGGACATCAGGGTACATTTCTGGGGCGGAAAATTTTTACAGCTTCATAACTCAAATCTTACCTGCAAGAAAGCACCAATTTCAACAGATTCACATTCTATGGCAGCATATATTTTTCTGCGGTGGGTTTTGATGGTCATATATTCTTCACAAATCCGTCATTTCCATGAAATAATGCAGCTCCCAATGTTAAGGAATTCCCATCTTTGTTCGTACTCTCGCAGTCTGCCGTGTGTACGCAAGACGCATGACGCGCAAATTTTGAATTGTGTTGTTAACGCTGTGCAGTCAAGATACGGTGACCAAGAATTCATGCGTCTAAGCTTGCATTGTGCGTCTTGCACGCAAATGTATACGCGTACGCACAACAACAGACAACACTGAGAAAACGATCGAAATGGGAATTTGTTAACGTTAGAAGCTGCATTATTTCACGAAAATGACGGATTTGTGAGGAAAATATGAGGACCAAAACCCACCGCAGAAAAATGTATGCCGCCATGGAATGTGAATCTGTTGAAATTAGTGGCTTGTTGCAGGTAAGATTTAAGTTATGAAGCTGTGAAATTTTTCCGCCCCAGAAACGGGCCTCAACAGTTAGGACTCTGTTCCTGTGTACAGAGAAAGAGTCCTATATAGGGCTAGGTGCCAGACATCTGGGCATACACGGTATAATGGTATAATGGTTGTACCACTGCATGCAGGGATACAGTTGTTAGAAATGACTGCCACACAAAAGAAATTGAATGAATAAACACACGCCTCAAAAAGCTCCAGTGAATTTGAAATCTGCTTTGTTGAATTGTTGAGATTGACGCAACATTACATTTGACTAATCATGAAACCAAAGTATCCTTTTCAGTAGCATTTGATTTTGTGGGAAATAGAATAGCGTTGCGGATTGGTTGCTCATTTGCTGAAATTGACCGAGCAAACCTAAATTTCTTAATTTAAATTGTACATTCAAAATAAAGTTAGGGTGAGACTTAATCTCCGGCAGATATAAAAGGGTATCTGGTCATAGACTGCCAAGTTTCTCATACCTCTGATCCCCACAACAGTCTAAGGAGGAGAATTCCAAAGTTTCTCAATGAATAGAGTGAAGGATGGCTAATGACTTGCAGTTCTGCATGACACCAGTCAAGGTATGACTATGTACAGATCTTCACAGCAATCATGTAGGTTGATGGCAGGATGCCATACATGAGGAGAATGCTGCTTGGAGATTTTCTATAGTCAGTAAACCAAAAAAGAACAAAGATGAAAACAAAGAAGAGAAAAACATCTTATGTAGCCCCATGTTAAGTCAACTGAAAACATAAATAAAGAAACAGTTACACAGTTTATCCACTTATTGGTATTTCTTTACGTCATACTTATTGGAACTCTCATTTAGCGAAATTGATTGGCTCTTTACAAAATAATAAAAAGTTAAATAGGTAAAATCTCCAGTCGAACCTTGCTAATTGAATGATGATTGTCTGTCACAAAAAAGAATGATGAAGGAAATGCAGTAACAACAGAGTCGAACCTTGCTAATTGAATGATGATTGTCTGTCACAAAAAAGAATGATGAAGGAAATGCAGTAACAACTGGAGGGGCAAAATAGCTTTGATTCCAAAGAAATCTGCTGCTCATTTGCCAAAATTTACAGAGAAAACCTATAAAGACATCACACACACATTCACAACCATTGAGTAAAAATATTTGTTTGTAACTCATAAATAATAATTTGGGGTAAAAGGCACTGCCACTGGACACTATTGGTAATGTAATTACTCAAAATAATTGTTAGCATAAAAACTTAATTGGTAACAAGCAATGGAGAGCTGTTGATAGTATAAAACATTGTGAGAAACGGCTCCCTCTGAAGGAACGTAGAGAAAGTAATTTTCCTCTCAAATATTTTAATTTCGATTTCAAGACCTCATAATTGGATTTTGAGGTCCTAAAAATCAAGCATCTGAAAGCACACAACTTCTTGTGACAAGGGTGTTTTTTCTTTCATTATTATCTCGCAACTTCGACGACCGATTGAGTTCAAATTTTCACAGGTTTGTTACTTTTTATATGTTGAGATACACCAAGTGAGAAGACTTGTCTTTGACAATTACCAATAGTGTCCAGTGTCTTTAAACAAAGAAAAGTTTACTAGAGTGGGGTTTGAACCAGCAACCTCCAGAATAACAGGAGATGGGCCATGAAGAGCTTTTAAAGTTAGGAGATTTAACTTAAGTAGGGTTTGAAACTTTGCATGGTGGAAATACGATATAGAAAGGTTTGCGGTAACACCATGTAATGACTATCTCTAATGAGTTGGGGTGGTTCTGAAAACTCGACGTTTCGATCAGTATGCTCTGATCGTCTTCTGGAGAAAGATTTGACTTTAATGCAATGTCCAATTTGATCAGGAGCCAGTGAAGTTCTTGTGTGATGGGTGTTTTATGTTGGACACATTGAATCTAAGAAAGTTCTTTGTGTAAAAGTCCAGTGATAAGAGAATTGCATGAGTCAAGTCTAGAAGTGACGAAGGCATCAAGGAGATAAGTAGAAACGTCTTCAAAAAGTCGTCAGATTTGATCTATTAGTTGATTTGCGTAAGAGCTGCCTAGCAGATATTGGTTACTTTATCGGACATACATGTACAAATCAAAGAGTCCATAATTATAAGAAGTTTGATGCTCACATCTTAATTAAGAACAAAACAGTTCCAAGTTGAGCGATGTTGTCATTTCAATAAAGCTGGAATGTACGCGAATGACATTTTTGTCAACCTTTGTCAACTGGGGTGAGTAGAGGCCCTAGGATTAATACTGTTTCTATCTTCATTGTAAATTGGTCAGGAACTTGATTTCAGTTACCATTGTGGAGTTGTGCACAAACACATACTGTGCGATGCCTGTTTTGTCAACTTAGAAAATGGCTGCACAAACACATACTGTGCGATGCCTGTTTTGTCAACTTAGAAAATGGCCGCCTGCGCGCATGTCGGGTCGCGTATATAGGCAAGTGCACCCTCTAGTTCTTATATATAACTCTATGGGGAGAACCAATAAACACAACCACCGCTCAACCACGAGGTGATGGTTTTACTGGAATCGGGTTGGAGCCCAGGAACAAGCTAGAGAGGCGCGTGACCAATTTCACCATTTACCATTGAATGAATAAAAAAGGGAGCGGACTCACCGAAAAGAGGAGGGTCCGGTACTTCTTGCGAGATGAGATGTCACCTCTGCCGGAGGGGCCGGGGCTTTGCTGCCGTCAGAGCTGCATGGTCTGCATGCCCCCTCCTGTTGTGGAACATCCTTCAGGTAGCAAGACGTGAAAGTACTTGGGGACTTCCAGCATGCTGCTTTGATGATTTCCTCAATGGGAACTCCCTTGAATTTCTCCCATGATGTAACCATTGGACCTCATTGAGCATGGGCCGGGTTCACCGAAGGTGTATGCCAGTCTGCTGCTGAGCTGGATTTGATCGCAGGTGGTTGGAAAGATGGGGGTTGATTTTTGTTGTCATCTCTATCCAAAAGATTGAGAAAACTCATGGTTCTTCAAACCAGTAAGCCCAAGAATGCCCCAGAATGCCGCAGTATTAGCCCAAGAATGACACAGAATGCCACAGTAAGCCCAAGAATGCCACAGAATGCCACAGTAAGCCCAAGAATGTCACAGATTGCCGCAGTAAGCCCAAGAATGCCCCAGAATGCCACAGTAAGCCCAAGAATGCCACAGAATGCCACAGTAAGCCCAAGAATGCCACAGAATGCCACAGTAAGCCCAAGAATGCCACAGAATGCCGCAGTATTAGCCCAAGAATGCCACAGAATGCCACAGTAAGCCCAAGAATGCCACAGAATGCCACAGTAAGCCCAAGAATGCCACAGTAAGCCCAAGAAAGCCGCAGAATGCCGCAGTATTAGCCCAAGAATGCCACAGAATGCCACAGTAAGCCCAAGAATGCCGCAGTAAGCCCAATAATGCTGCAGAATGATGCCCATGTGGACACTTGGTAATTACTCAAAATAATTATTTGCATATAACCTTACTTGGTAATGAGTAATGGGGAGCTGTTGATAGTATAAAACATTGTTAGAAACGGCTCCCTCTGAAGTAACGTAGTTTTCGAGAAAGAAGTAATTTTCCACGAATTTGATTTTGAGACCTCAGATTTAGAATTTGAGGTCTCGAAATCAAGCATCTGAAAGCACGCAACTTCGTGTGACAAGGGTGTTTTTCTTTCATTAGTATCTCACAACTTTGACGACTGTTTGGACGACTGTTTGAGCTCAAATTTTAACAGTTTTGTTATTTTATGCATATGTTGAAATAGTGGGAAGACAGATCTTTGACAATTGCCAATGTTTAATGTTAAAGTTTCACCCTTTTGGTTTCAGTTATTGCTCGTTATATTGCCGTATCTTGTTACATTTGCCATTTGCTATTCACTGTATCTCCTTGAACTTGAAAGCTATGATATATATTTGGAAAATAGACATTACATGCACCAACAATAAATATATACAGAGCGACGGGGAATAATTTGTACATCAACAATTAATTCCAAGCAATGAATAAATACCAAATATAAAAAATAGCATTTAAATGAATAGTACGAGAAGCTACACATAACTCCAGAAGCTGTGAGTCGTAAATAAGGGGACCGAGTGAGGGAGTTGAACTGAGCTGAACGCAAATGGCGTAAGTCAGGATCTCAAAACGACAATTTTGCCTTTGATGCTGCCAAGTGCACTGTCTCTGAAACTCTTTCTACTGTACAATGCAGTTTTTACAAGGAATCCTTGACTAATGCAAACCCTAAAGTCATCTTCCGTACCATCAATGAATTAATTGGCAGCATACCACAAGAACCCTACCGTTTCAAAATCACCAACTGCGCTGGCCAACCAATACATACAACTAAATATTTAGTCAACACTTTACGGAGAAGGTAAAGAACATTCGTTTGTTTGTTGCTGATCAACATGTCGATCAGCAGTTGTCGGTTACCTCGCGGTCTACAGATTGCCAGTTGTCGGATTTTCATCCTGTCACGTTGGAAAAACTCTTGAAGATTGTTCAGCGATCCACCAACAAATCATGCCAGCTGGATCCAATTCCCACATCAGTACTCAAGCGTCACATTATGACATTCCTTCCCAAGCTGACTGAGATTGTTAATGCATCCCTACAGTCAGGTGTCTTTCCAGAGCGTCTGGGGGATGCAATAGTAACACCAATCTGGTTAATTTCAACCCATAGGTTTGTACACAAAATATTTGGGGGAGGGGGTGTCTGGCAGGCCTAATGCAGCAGAAAATTTGTCTGGCGGTTGATATTTTTCCTTAGTATCATGGTAATGACCATTTCCAATTGGTTTCATGTGGTACCTAGAATGTTTGATCCAGCCCATTATTTTGCCTCTTTGTTGGGGGTTCATGCGCCACACGCAGCGGGGGGTCCCCGGCAGACATCCATATCTGACTATGTCAGGTTATCCACTAAACGTTCCTGTACTCAAATATTGGTACCTCGTTCCTTTAACCAAAGTGCTCTAGGCTGCCGGTCTAATACTAATTGTATGCAAAAACAATAAATGTGTATAATAACAAATATACATACACTATAGGTTAACCATAAAACATATCTGTTCAAGCGAAATATTTTGAAAAGGTGTTACAAAGCCATAGGCAGAAAATCTTATTAAAAAAGTGAACAAATGTCACAAGAAGAATTCTGTTTGAAAGACTTAAAATGCCATTAGTACAGTGCGTAGAAACACACATTCATAAATACCCCGACAGTTTCTCTACTCCTATTGGTGGAGAGCGGTTGATAATGACCAGCTGTTCACAATCTGCTGGCTTCCGCAAACGACCCACAAATTCTTCACAAAGTATTTGGGGAATTGTCAAAGTGTCTATAATTGTATTTTTTTTGCGTTTTTTTAACAAAAGGGCTTTATGAATGGGAGTACAAGAGTAGTGACTTGTCTTAAACGTCCGTTTAAAACCTTGCAGATGCCGTGCGATCACACAGCAACGACCCTGCTGGTTTTAAACGGTCGTTTAAGAACTCGTCGCTACCCTTTTATTCCCTTATTTATTCATTGATAACAGAAAGTTAAAGGCACCTGGAACAATTTTTACTTCTTCAAACATTAGAGTATATGTTCCTGAACAATAAAATAATTTTTGGAGTAATTGTTTTTAACGATTTATATGTTTAAAAAAATAAATAAAGTTGTGAGGGGGTGACTCCGCCTACCCCTTTTGTGACGTCAATCGAAGGAGACTTTACCTCGATCGAACATCGAACACACGTATGTGCAAGTACATTCAAGTCCTAGTCGTGAGTTTGTACGTTTTGAAAAAGTTTTTTTCTTGCATTTTTCCGGCAATGTCGACAAGGTGTATTGCTGGTGGATGCAGCAAAACAACTAAAGATGGTGTCAGTTTGCCAAGTTGTCCGGTCCGACGTCTTTTTCAGCGATATGCAGCAAATACTTTGAGCCGTCATGCTTCGAGAACCCGGAATAAACTACACGTTTTGACATGAAGAGAAAAGTTCTTTTCTTAAACATATCGCCATCCCAATAATTTTTCCAGCTAGTGGAGAAGTCGAAGAAGGTACATGTACCTAAAAAAAAGGAACGAACCTAAAGGAGCATTTGCCTATTGGAAAAAAATCAGGTATTGTTTCAACTTTGAGGGCATGTTTTTACAAATGTAGCTTGCGCCAAGCGTCACTATGTTGTGTTGGCACTGCATGCGATTCATCGCGCCTCGATTGACATCACGAACAGCGCCCTCTCGGGTCGAGCTTTTTTTTCAAATTTGTAAATAACATGGAAACTAATTTTGTTCAACCTTAGTTAATTGTTTAATCATATTCCACTCATCAAAACATATATTTTGGTGACAAAAGCTTTATTTTGACAAAATACCACTTCCAGGTGACTTTAAAAAGTCAAATATGTTCAGGTGCGCATTACAATGGTAAAACAAATATATAGGGGGTAATTAAAAATCATTGACAAATTATTTGTTGGTAAAAAGTCTGTCAAAATAGATGGGTTTTAAGCAAGTTTTAGAAGATGTCAGTATTATTGTTGTTATTCCTATTTGGTGGGGGGGGGGGGAGGAGGCGTGCAAAAGTTTAGAGAAAATGCACTAAAAAGCACATCCTCCCAAAATATTGTTGTTTGTCTATAAATGGGAGCATCATTAAAACCACAAAAACAATATTCAAATTCAACAGTTGTTTGTTACTGAGGAGGGGTCAGATTCAACAATTGTTTGTTACTGAGGAGGGGTCAGATTCAACAATTGTTTGTTACTGAGGAGGGGTCAGATTCAACAATTGTTTGTTACTGAGGAGGGGTCAGATTCAACAGTTGTTTGTTACTGAGGAGGGGTCAGATTCAACAATTGTTTGTTACTGAGGAGGGGTCAGATTCAACAGTTGTTTGTTACTGAGGAGGGGTCAGATTCAACAGTTGTTTGTTACTGAGGAGGGGTCAAATTCAACAATTGTTTGTTACTGAGGAGGGGTCAGATTCAACAATTGTTTGTTACTGAGGAGGGGTCAGATTCAACAATTGTTTGTTACTGAGGAGGGGTCAGATTCAACAATTGTTTGTTACTGAGGAGGGGTCAGATTCAACAGTTGTTTGTTACTGAGGAGGGGTTAGATTCAACAGTTGTTTGTTACTGAGGAGGGGTCAGATTCAACAGTTGTTTGTTACTGAGGAGGGGTCAAATTCAACAATTGTTTGTTACTGAGGAGGGGTCAGATTCAACAATTGTTTGTTACTGAGGAGGGGTCAGATTCAACAATTGTTTGTTACTGAGGAGGGGTTAGATTCAACAGTTGTTTGTTACTGAGGAGGGGTCAGATTCAACAGTTGTTTGTTACTGAGGAGGGGTCAGATTCAACAGTTGTTTGTTACTGAGGAGGGGTCAGATTCAACAATTGTTTGTTACTGAGGAGGGGTCAGATTCAACAATTGTTTGTTACTGAGGAGGGGTCAGATTCAACAATTGTTTGTTACTGAGGAGGGGTCAGATTCAACAATTGTTTGTTACTGAGGAGGGGTCAGATTCAACAGTTGTTTGTTACTGAGGAGGGGTCAGATTCAACAGTTGTTTGTTACTGAGGAGGGGTCAGATTCAACAATTGTTCGTTACTGAGGAGGGGTCAGATTCAACAGTTGTTTGTTACTGAGGAGGGGTCAGATTCAACAATTGTTTGTTACTGAGGAGGGGTCAGATTCAACAATTGTTTGTTACTGAGGAGGGGTCAGATTCAACAATTGTTTGTTACTGAGGAGGGGTCAGATTCAACAGTTGTTTGTTACTGAGGAGGGGTCAAATTCAACAGTTGTTTGTTACTGAGGAGGGGTCAGATTCAACAATTGTTTGTTACTGAGGAGGGGTCAGATTCAACAATTGTTTGTTACTGAGGAGGGGTCAGATTCAACAATTGTTTGTTACTGAGGAGGGGTCAGATTCAACAATTGTTTGTTACTGAGGAGGGGTCAGATTCAACAATTGTTTGTTACTGAGGAGGGGTCAGATTCAACAGTTGTTTGTTACTGAGGAGGGGTCAGATTCAACAATTGTTTGTTACTGAGGAGGGGTCAGATTCAACAATTGTTTGTTACTGAGGAGGGGTCAGATTCAACAGTTGTTTGTTACTGAGGAGGGGTCAGATTCAACAGTTGTTTGTTACTGAGGAGGGGCCAGATTCAACAATTGTTTGTTTCTAAGATCAATATGAAAAAGTTTGCCAAGCAAATGTCACATATTAATAAGATAACCCTTTGTTGAAAACAGTCAGCACTTACCAACAGTGTAATATGGCAATATTTATTGGCATAACATTAATAATGACAAATTTTAATGCAGCAGCACCTTGATAGATATTTTTTAATTATATGTGTTATTTTTGTGCACAAATAATAAGATGTTCTTCAAGAATTTGTTTTTGCATATTATTTAATCAGCCACCTAGATTTGTTCACAATGGGAACAGAGGCATCCCTTTACACCCCCTGATGCTGTGAATATTATTAAGTTTCTCTCAATTTAGTTACAACATTAATAATTGTGAGCTAATAAAACTATGGTTAAGCTTGTTTTAAAGAAAGATAAATCATTTAAATTTGGTACAATAGTGTGGTATATTAATTTGGAATTTCTACTAATAGCTCATGATTCCTTGGGTCTTTGACTTATAACATAGATGTATTAATTTTTGGTTTTTTACCCATATACACTGATGTGTGTAGCACTGTATACTCAGTACATAGATGTAGCTCATATAAGTTTATTTCTGTCCCTCTATAAGTTGTTCCTGTCCCTCTCTTCCCTTAAAGACACTGAACACTATTGGTAATTGTCTAAGACCAGTCTTCTCACTTGCTGTACCTCAACATATGCATAAAATAACTAACCTGTGAAAATTTAAGCTCAATCGGTCATCGAAGTTGCGAGATAATAATGAAAGAAAAAAATGAAAGAAAAAAACACCCTTGTCACACGAAGTTGTGTGCTTTCAGATGCTTGATTTCGAGACCTCAAATTCTAAAATATGAGGTCTTGAAATCAAATTCGTGGAAAATTATGTTACTTCAGCGGGAGCCATTTTTCACAATGTATATACTATCAACAGCTCCCCATTCCTAATAACCAAGTAGGATTTTATGCTAACAATTATTTTAAGTAATTACCAATAATGTCAACTGCCTTTAAAATATTACTTGCTGAGGTACTGTGGTTTTTGAGAAATGAATAAAACAATTTTAAGGAAATAATTTTGTTTTCAGTGAGACCAAAATTATTTAAGCATGTATAAACTACTACAGGTAAATTATTTTACTAACATCTTCATTACAGTGACTAGGGATTCATGTCATGGCCACAAACCTGATCTACAAAAGGTATCAAAACCCTTTAAAGGGAACGTACTTGTTTGGTAATCACTCTCAAAATTAATGGCACTGGTATGAAGACTTCGGCAGCTTTCCATAGTATAAAGCATTTTGAGAAATGTTTCAGTTCTAATTAAAGCGATTTGGACACTTTCGGTACAGATAAAAAATAAAAGTTCACAGATTTCAGATAACTTACAGGGTTTACAGAAGTTAATGGTGAAAGACTTCTCTTGAAATAGTATTCCATGAAATGCTTTACTTTTTGAGAAAACATTAAAACAGAATCATTTCTCGGTATCGAGAATTACAGATTTATGTCACGACACGGCGAAACGTGCAGAAACAAGGGTGGGTTTTCCCTTTATTTTCTCCTGACTCCGATGACCGATTGAGCCTAAATTTTCACAGGTTTGTGATTTTATATATAAGTTGTGATACACGAAGTGTGGGCCTTGGACACTGTTTACCGAAAGTGTCCAATGGCTTTAATGTGGTTATTTAATCAGTTTTTTGTCCTCAAACCTGAGAAGTGGTTAAATCTGAACCAAGGTAATTAATTCCTATTAGGGATTAAACTTCCTCCTGATGTGTAAATAAAATTTTCACCAACCTAATATTTATTGTAACATTATTTAAATGTATACATCTACATTTATATAGGGTTAAAACAACCAAAGGTTCCAAAAACCAAAGGTTTACTTTGCCTTTAAACTGAACTACTCACTTTGCAGAGTTCACCTTATCTTAGTCCAAGTACTAACCATTCTCTGCATGCAGAAAGGACATCAGTTCATAGTCCCAAACAAGCACTGATTCAGAACTGCATAATATTTGCTAACAGCCAACTACTACTTACACGTAGATGATGTCTGTCATCAACATCAATGATAAGGCTATAGGCCCAGCTACCAGCTTGACAAGAAAGACAAGTCAACTTCAGGCTCCAACCAACAAGACCCCCTCAAAGAAACGGCATGTCTCAAAAACTTGTATGCTCTCTTGATTCTTTGGACCACCAAATTCTCCCCCAAAACACTTTTGAAGTCAACGAAGAGTAAACCTGCGTTGAAAATTTTTGAGGGAATTGTTTTTACTAGATTAAAAATGAATACCAAGGCAGCAAGGGATTTTTTTAGTAGAGGGTTTACATTGTGACATCAAAAGCAAAATGAGGCAAACAGAATCTTTAAATTTAACAAAATATCTTATTTAACCTAATATTATAAAGGTTTTGGCAAAAATATTGGCAGTCTTGAGAGGGATAAACACCCAAAGACATGTGCTACAATGAAAATGGGGAAGAAGTCACATTCTGCTAGATAAATGAAAGGACCAGTAGTATATATCTCAGGCTAGATCACCTTCTGCAGAAGGAATTAAAGGTATACAGCACTTAATGTGTTTCAATAACACATGAGCTATATGTCGTTCATTTGAATGATGAGTATTCATTCACAAACCCTAATTTGAATCAAGTAATCTTGTTGTTGAGATCTATCTGACAGACTGAGACATGTGCAGTGGAGTAAGCATTTCCTCAAATGTGGCGTTCTTGACATTGGCTCCTCTCAGATTAGCCTCCTGGAGATCACAACCAGTAAGATTACAATTCTGTTGAAACAAAGAAATCATTCTGTCAACCCACATAATATATCTTTTGTCCAAATGTTTCACCTTCACCTTCAAATTAATTTATGATCAGTTTCTCTTGTGATGTATTACTTGATACTATAAAAATAAATGTATTTAGTGTCAGAAAAAATAAAGACTTATCAAACAAACCACAAGGGATAATAACATAAATTCTACCTAACCGAGTACTACGCCACTCCGTGACCATGTGGGATTGCACTGACCGAATCTGACGCAATCTGACTTTACAGCCTTCGGACGTGTGATTCCGCACACCAATGCACAATTTTCGTATCAAAACATCTACAACGTACAGCGCTGCACCATGGCAGATGAAATATTAGGAACAACATTGGACCCGGCTGTGACTTAATGACACAGAACCAAGCTCAAAACAGAAAGCTGTATAAGAAAGAACCAACCAACTAAGCTCATATCAAGGTGTAACGTACTGCCAGGGTCATTGTTTGCTCTGTAGCCAAACGCAGACAGAAAAACAAACAAACTCAAATTCCGTTCAATGTGAAACACACTGATTTATTTAATACTTCAAGAAGGACAATTTATTCAATGCTCAATCACTGCTGCCTGCACAACTTAATCACACAATACATTGCTAGAAAGGGCGCCAAAACAACGCATCCGGTCAGCGCACAATTATCATTTTGTTCAATTATTCGTCCAATCACTAAACAAGCCAGCTGCCGTGGGAGCGTTGTCCTCCAAGATCCGGCGGGGCCACTCCAACGCACCAGCGGGGCAACACACCAGCGGGGCGTACAGTTTCAGTTCGTTACAAAAGCAAAGCCCCTGATGCCACCCGCAAACGCCAGTGTAGAGAAACACCAACAAATATGGCGACTTCTATAAATGTTGATTTATTCAGTTGAGTGCAAATTAGAATGAATCTGCTTTAAACTTTTTACGTAAAGAGTTACATGCTTCAATGGTTCGGTGGGAAAATTTAATAGCTGCTACTACTGCTCCTATTGCTACTTCTACTATGGTCAGAATCAGCTTTTTCCTGCCCAACGATACCCCAACGTACGAGACACTTGCTACGCCTGCGGAGGCCAAGGACACTGGCGCAAGACTTGCCCCTACATTGGAAAGCGTCAAGCAGTCAGTACCAAAGGTGTCAGCACTTAAAACGGAGGAGGAAGGAATCAGTCGACAACACACAGTAAATAAAGTTGAGTTAAAACCCTTACTTAGCTTGTGTTAATAATGTTCAAGACGACCAATTATTTATTGGATCTGAGTACGAGGAAATTTCAACCTCTAGTAGGCCTAAAATAAAAGTGGCCGGGCGTTTGTTTTCGTATAGCCAGTTTGGGAAATCAATACAGGCTACTTCGTTCGTTCTAGATGTAATTGGGTTTGGTAACGCCCTTCCCTTTTACGAAACCCCGCCTCCTACTCCGATTTTAGGTCCAAGGGAAAGAAGAGTAATTAACAATGCTTCTGCACACAATCAAACAAACTTTGTTTCATTTTCAATCTCAGAGCTTTTAGATGCATGTTGCATAAAATTGTGTGCCAATCAACCATATATTGTAAATCCTCTGTCAGTTTCAGTGCAAAAATCTGGTAAACGTTGACTTATTATAGATTTGAGAAACATAAACAAGTTTTTATGGAAGCAGTCCGTTAAATATAAACACTTATGTACAGCCCTTTTGTTTTTATAACCTCTTGGCTTCATGTATCAGTTCGATTTGAAATCTGGTTACCACCATATCAGTATTCTCCCTGAACATCAACAGGATTTAGGTTTTATAGTTGGGTTTACAGAGGTGTGTTTTCATTCCTTGAGTTCACGGTACTCCCATTCGATTATCAACTGCTCCCTATGTATTTACCAAGGTACTAAGGCCCCCTATACAGAAAATGGCATAGTAAAGGGAAACAGATAGTAGTTTATCTTGATGATGGTTTGGGCTACGACGACAGTCTTCAGAAAGCCACTAAACACAGCACTGAATTCCTAAAAGATTTGTTAGACGCAGGCTTTGTGCCTAATGCACAGAAAAGCAAGTGGAACCCAGTCTCAGAGACAGAGTGGTTTGGATTTGAACTTAATCTTACCGACGGCTTCTTGATTTTGCAAGAAAGAAGAGTTGTAGCCATCAAAAACGACATACAGGCCATCTTGGCAAAAACAATTTTTTCTAGTCTAAGCAAAGCCTCAAGCCAGTCAAATGGGGTTTCTGCTAGAACACCAGCCAGTGGAAAGATTATTTGCGCATATTTAGCACTTGGTTCAATGACTAGAATCATGACAAAGGCCATCCATCACTGTGCCATCGAATCCAAAAGTTCATGGAATTCAAATGTATTGCTCTCAGCTTAAGCACAAGAAGAATTGGCTTTCTGGCTGCAAAATATAGAACAATTAAAAGCTAAACCAGTTTATAACTACGTGGCCAGTTGTTCCATGGAGGAAGAAAGAGAAGGAACTCGAACGAAGGGACTTCAAAAGTCGAACCCGTGGTACCGCGGTCGTTTAGCTACACCTTGTAATCACCCACATACCTTATACAGACAATGGGCGACCTGGCGTATGTGAGTTTGCACGTGCGCACTTGGTTCTTCACTCAGCTATAGCGTCATATGTCGTATGGATATAATACAGAAAAAACAACTTTTTTAAGACCTGATAAAAATTGTGTACACTTGTGCTCACCAAATTGAAAAAACACAATTGAATACCAACCACCCTCGTGTGCTAATACTTAAATTTTGAACCACCGCTAGTGACAGGAAAGTCACAAAAAATGTGAAAATATGCCATGATGTTTCCGTGAAACACCACAAACGGTAAATGAAAACGTGTGTATTCACAATTCTTGTCTCCAATGATTCAACTTTACACGAAGGCAACGGTGCAGAGTGGCGGTACCGCACGTTCTGTACAAAGAGATCTAATCCTGCTCGTTAATCGGCAGTCCAGCTGGAGGTCTCCTATCTTTTTCCACTGGTCAGACAGGGGCATTGTCAGGGTATTCTTTTGTTACTCTGCGGTTTTGCGGGTCGTTCAAGCTCCTTCTCTTCTCTCCTCCATGGTTGTTTTAAAGTATTCTATTCGCTCATGGTTTTGCAGGATACGTTGTAGACGCAGATGACTCCATTAGTCATTGGCACTGGGCATCAAAAGAAATAAGTCAAGTTCGACTTGGAAGGAATTAAAGGCAGTGGAAGTAGTCCTGATTTCCCAGGGACATAACTTCCAACACAACCGGGTAAAATGGTTTACCAAACCAAGCCATAGTTAAGATTATCGATCATGGTAGTATGAAATAAGGTTTACAGGGTATTGGGTCGTATGAATAAAAAGTAGTCAATGCTGACAAGTACTAGCAAAAAGTAAAAGCATAAACTTAAAAGTAGAAGCATTCAGTACAAGCATCTTCTAAATTCCGTTGAACAAACTTGTTCTTTTACTGCAAAGTATTGTGACGGACAGTGCCGGATGTATGTTATAAATTATTTGGTTATGAGCATGCGTGAGCATATGCACGATCTGCGCATGCGTTGGCTTGCGGAGCACGCTGGTACTCTGGGACCAAGCGTGCATCGTCAGTCTGTAGCGAGATTTCGAAAGCGAAACGGGTACGTTTATTTACTCTGATTACTACCCAGTGTTATTTGTTGTACTCTGCGCTAGCGTGCGTGATTTATTGCAAGTTATATGCAGCGAATTCTAGGTCTCACTGATTAGCTGAAGCTTTGTGCTGTTGATCGTGAGAATATCTCTGTGGGAGAGGATTGATGGAAGCCAAGTGCTTTTCGATCCTTTTGGGGTAGCAGTCCGTCGCTGAGTTAGCCAACGTTAGTTTTGTGGTTGACTGGCAGGACTGTGGTTCAGGGTATCTGTGCGAATGTCTCAGGGGGTACACGTGAGTTGAAGCAGAGAAGACTGTGCTTTGTGCTAGTCCACTTCTCCTCAATTTAATGGCTTCCAAAGCTCAGAGCACATTGATTTGCCCTGTCTGCACCCTATTGGGTGATTTTGTTTCCAGATGGGTATTCACCGAGATTTGAAATTTCATATGGGAATTTACAAGCCTTTCCCTCTTTTGAAAGAGGGAAGTGGGCGAAACTCCACGTTTGTTCAGAACATGAGACACAGTAATACTTTTGTCGCTCACGGTTATTCACGACAACTTTTTACAAAACACAACCAGACATCAGCGAGACAATCTTTCAATCCTTCAGCACAAGTTTTAATTTATTGCACCTTCAGCAAACATTATGTCGCGATGCATCTTGGGCAATGGGAGTTAAAGTTTTGCGACTAGTAATGAGGTCACAGCTAATTTTGTATCTTTTTTCGCTTATTTTTTTTTCATAAACATTGTTTAAGCTACTCAAACAATAACACTGTCAATATAACAAAATGCGGTATTCCTAAGTTTTGACATCATCAATCTTGTTTAATTACCTGAAAACTCCTTACAAGAAGAAATTAGGGGGCCATGAAACAAAACAGAGCATTGGAACGTTGCGATCATAAGAAATAACGGATTTAACACAAGGTGTACCAACTGACAAACCCACGATGACAAACATGTATTTGATGTCTGGCTCCCAACCCCTCCCAAGCTCATGGCGAGACCCGCAAGCGGGGAGTTCATAGCGCCGCCCGGGGCTTACACCTCCAGCCCCCACGAGACATGGCATGCACGGTACGTGATATGCCCCAAGGCTTACGTTCTGATTGCTCTCTGAATGCTAATCTTACGTTTGATTTTGAGTATTGCAGTGTTTTAATTAATAAAACATGAATAATATAAATAATTTACTTCAATTAGAGTATGTAAGAAGTACTTCTTAAAGGCAGTGGACACTATTGGTAATTACTAAAAATAATTACCGGTATTAGCATAAAACTTCACTTGGTAACGGGTAACGGGTAATGGGGAGAGCTTAAGAGTATAAACAATGGGAGAAACGGCTCCCTCTGAAGTGACGTAGTTTTTCGAGAAAGAGGTAACTTTCCAGGAATTTGATTTCGAGACCTCAGATTAATTTAGATTTTGAGGTCTCGAAATCAAGCATCTGAAAGCACACAACTTCGTGTGACCAGGGTGTTTTTTCTTTCATTATTATCCCGCAACTTCGACGACCAATTGAGCTCAAATTTTCACAGGTTTGTTATTTTATGCATATGTTGAGATACACCACGTGAGAAGACTGGTCTTTGACAATTACCGAAGGTGTCCAGTGTCTTTAAACATCATCCTTAAAACCTTAATCACTCCTCGAAATAAACATGACCTGTAAGTTAAAAAATGCAATCAACCACTTGTCGATCTGGAGATTATTTCTTTTAGAAAAAGAAGTACTTTTCGATGATGGCTTCCATTTTGACTTACCTCAAGGTCTGTTCCAGCAAGTACTGCCCCTCGAAGGTTAGAGTTTTTAAGATTAGCATTCTTCAAAGTAGCTACTCTGAGATTCACACCTGCCATTTGGCTATTCTCCAAATTCACACCCTTCATATTTACACCTACACGTACGGGCATTCAAACAAAATTGAAATAGAAATTGTTGAAATCGTTTTAGGGTATTTTCATACTAGGAGTTATATTTACCTTTATTCAAAAAGCGATTAAATAACCCTCAGTTGGAACACAAACATTCAGTCTGTGAGGGCCAGTTTGACCTTCAGAACTAGTCTACTGTAAAACTTTCATAAAGTGTGCATTAGTGCAGACAAATACAGGTTTTACTACCTACCCTCCAATGCAAGGCCCAGTAAACCATTGTTGGAATGCAACTGACCTGCCACTTCCGGTCTATTTTACTCTGCGTGGCCATGGCAAAAAAGATGATACCTGTTATCCAAAGTTTATAGACCCCCATCTGCATGGAGGTGAACAATTATCTGTCTCTTGTGTCTCAGGAATATCTAAAGGACTACTATTCTAAGGAACTTTTGCCAAAAGCAAAATTTAACAATCATATTCCTATTAACACTGGTTTTACACATTATAAGGTCAAGTCAGAATCAGCCTTTAGTGGAAGTTGCAATGGTGAACATGGCTAAATCATTGAGATGATCTTAAGTTCAACTTTGGATATGGGTCACAAGTCCAATTGTGACTATAAAGGCCGGTTCATACTTGCTGAGACTGCGTGCACGCACCCGACAATTCAATTTTGATTTTAACATTCATACTTCATCAAAACAAAAAATGGATACGCATTAAATTTGCTTTCGCGAAGCGGAAACACACGCATCAATTATATTTCAGCCTAGTCGTCAGACTCACCCTGTATTATGTTCCATTTAATACGGTCTGAACCACCCTTTAAATAAAATGGAAAGTTCCTCCATTCATAAAAATGCAAATGAGCCCATGCCCCAGCACATAAATACCTCTCCAAATCATTGAAGCATGTCTTTGTTCTTCGTGGTACGGCCTGAACGCACGTGTTATTCACACACTCCAGTCCTTTAGTTAGTTTGACTACTTTACTTTACTACATCTTACTACATTTTACAACAAAGTTTTTGACAACGTTTCCTGTGCATCATGTCTTCAACGACTAAGAAAACAAAATCATCAAGTAAGACGGCTTCTCCGCCTTTGTCTGGTGAGAAAAGCAAGAAACCTACAGCCATTACTTCTGCTCCGACCTCGCCTTGGGTCGAGCAGCGAAGTGGAACGACCGACCCCGCCTTGCCTTGGGCGGGAGGAGAACGTGCTAACACACAGCTACAGAACCCTGAGCCAGAAAAGGGGTCGCCTTGCCCTTCTTCCCAGCGGCATTCTCCGTCCTTGGCCCCGAGAGTTTCTCGAGTTCCACAGGCACAGTTTGTTGCTAATACCGGTACGGGTTTTACCTCGCCTTGGGTTGCCCCTGCTGCTGCACCGCCGGGAAATATCACGGCAGGAACCGCTCATCAACAGTGGAATTTTCCTGCTGACGCTAGAGGGCAGTATATCAACATGGCGCCGCCCATGTACCC
Organism: Asterias rubens; assembly: GCF_902459465.1. NCBI lineage: Eukaryota > Metazoa > Echinodermata > Asteroidea > Forcipulatida > Asteriidae > Asterias > Asterias rubens. The sequence continues at coordinate 11,515,064 of NC_047070.1, read as the reverse complement.
GGTTTACGGTGGGATGAATCCGTTCATGTTCGGACAATATGGACAACCCATGACAGCCCAATGGCCACAATTTCAGCGACAGCGTAACCCCGCTGCTTCTCCTGCTTCTTCTCTAGCTCTTCCGAACCCCGTCACTTGGGAATCTGGAGTTATTGACAAGGTTAGTCACGTGGTTTCTGCCGCTCACTCCGAAGCTGCCGATCGTTTTATCACCGATGCCGATGGGGCTTCGGCCTCGGGGACGTCCGGGTCCGACAGTCATGGCTTCCGCAACCCGCACTGCAAATCCATTGGTACTCCAGTGACTGACAAGGTGCTTTCTTGGTGGGAACAACTTCGCACCAACAAGCTTGGACATGAGGAGATTAAAGAAGAACTTTCAAATAATCTCATTCCTACAGAGCAAGAAAAATTCTTCAAAGCTCCAGAACTTCCTAGCCAGGTAAAGTCTTCCTTTAAAGAAGCTCGATCCTCTTTGGTGTCTCAAGATGACCGTCTTAAAGATTCACATGGCCATGTTCTCAAGTCTGCCCTCCCCTTGGTTCATCTTTTTGATGCTCTAGCAGACCCCTTGTGTCCTGATACTATCGACGCTACCATGGTGAAGGAACGAACATGTCACTTCTGCGCTTATTTTGCTGGGATCAGCTAGCCAGAGCCTTGCCGTAGCTCGCCAACATGCCTTTGACGATCTACTCGACAAGCGTTTTGACTCTTTGAAAAAGAAAGCACCCTCGATGGATTTCTTCTTCGGTGGCAATCTTGTTAAAGATATAGAGGAGGCAGAAAAGGCTAATAAATTAGCCTCCAAGGTCATCAAGGGAACCTCTGGATCAACATATATTTCTTCGAAAACGAGTAGATTTTCTCCATACTCTTCAGCAGTTGAGAGAAAATTCAGTGGAGGTCGTACCTTTCGAGGCGGACGATCCTTCAACAATTCCACCAGTTATGGAACACATTCAAGGGCAACAGGAATGCTGCTGACAAGTCAAAAGAGTAGATCAGACAGGTCGTCTCGTAATTTTTTGTTCAACTCTGGAGAACTCTTATGCAAGACAGCTGGATTCTCCAGTCAGTTTGTGGCCACAAGATAGAATTTATAAAGCCACCATTTCAGTTGCAGGAAAGAGTACCTGCCAATCGTTTGGACTCCGTACCTCAAGTAGAGTCAGTGCCAGCAGAAGTACAAAAGTTATTAAAGAAAAAAGCCATCACACTGGAAGATCCAGTGGAGGGCCTATTAATTTCCTTTCTGTTCTAATTCCAAAGAAATCAGGAGAGCTCCGGCCGATCATAAATCTTCGTCTGCTAAACAAGTCTGTGCTTTATCAACACTTCAAGATGGATGGAATAAATCTAGTAAAGGATTTGTTAAATCTAGACGACTTCTTGGGCTCAATCGCTCTAAAGAACTTCTACCTCATGGTCCCCATTCATATGGAACATCGCAATTACCTGCGTTTCCGTTGGCAAGACAGTTTATAGCAGTTTACTTACCTTGGTTTCCTCTTCAATTCATCCACAATGTCTTTGGCCCTGCCAGGGGAGAAAGCAAACAAGATTGTAGAACATTGCCTAGAAGCTTTCTTCGAGCAAGAAAGTTGGCGGTGAGGGCTCTTGCACGACTACTCGGCCGCCTATCCTCGAGCATTCAGGCAGTTTTACGGCACCGCTGTCCTATCGAAGTAGAAACCTAGAAGTTCACTTGTTTCCCCCATTTGCACTTCTCGCAAGATGTCTTCAAAAGGTCCTTGCATATGAGGCCACAGTTCTTCTGATAGACCCTGTGTGGAAAACGCAATCCTGGTACCCACGTCTGTTAGAACTCACAGGGAAAACTCAAGTCGTATTGGAGTTTCTGAGGTTGTGTCACGACCAATATCATCCAATGTGGAAAACCTTGCAGTTAGCCGCATGGAAGCTATCAGGCAATCCTTATCAGCAAGAGGTATTTCGCAGCAAGTGTCCTCTGTCATCTTATCATTCTGGCGCCATGGCACTAATGCACAGTTCAATTCAGCATGGAACCGATGGAGTCGCTGGTGTGTTCAACACCAAGTCGATCCTATTCGAGCACCTCTAGCTGACATCCTCGAGTTCTTGCACAGTTTTTTCCAGCAAGGACTACAATATAGAATGATCACATGTATAGATCAGCAATTTCTTCAGCTCATGTTCCGGTGGAAGGAGCTCCGGTTGGTCAACATTCCCTGGTTTCAAGATTTTTGAAAGGAATTTTTAACATTCGTCCACCGCAGCCTAAATATTATACAACATGGGATACCGGGAAGGTCCTACAGTACATCCTTTCACTCCCTCGGAATAGAGAGCTGAGCTTAAGGCTTCTGACTTTGAAAACAGCTATGCTGATTGCACTTGTTACAGCGGGACGCTCTTCATCCTTAATCGCTTTGGACTTGCAGTTTATGCAAAAAACAAAAACAGTTTTTGTTTTTACCCTGGTGAAACCAACAAAGTGCTCTACAATCGGCAAGACTGCCAAGAAAGTGATTTTATCACATTATCCCCCGACAGTAAACTCTGTGTGGTGAAAGCCTTGGAAGTATATCTTCAGAGGACTAAGCCTGCCCGATGACAGGGTAAGGACAAACTTACCAGTCTGTTTTTTTGTCATTTGTGAAACCCACTCATGCTGTGGTGTCCGCTATTATCGCACGGTGGTTGAGAACCATTATGGCTTCATCTGGTATAGATGTGCCTCATTATCGGGCACATTCTACTAGGGGAGCAGCCACCTCGGCAGCTGCTCGAGCAGGGGTATCTACAGCACAGATCCTGAAAGCTGCAGATTGGTCATCAGAGTCCACCTTTACAAGGTTTTACAGGAGAGATGTTACAACATCGGAGTTCCAGACAGCTGTCCTGGCTTCGGTCAAGCGTTGAAATATACAGGGCGAATCTGACGACTAGGCTGAAATATAATTTCAAATTATGTTAAGGTACTTACCTGACATTAATTGATTATATGAAGCCGTAGGAGGAGAGACTCACACTCCCTCCCTCTGCATCTCAGATTATCTTCTTCTTGCCCACCCATGAGTCTACCTCAGCCAGCTACTTACCTTCACTTACCTACAAAGAGACATGCTTCAATGGTTTGGAGAGGTATTTATGTGCTGGGGCATGGGCTCATTTGCATTTTTATGAATGGAGGAACTTTCCATTTTATTTAAAGGGTGGTTCAGACCGTATTAAATGGAACATAATACAGGGTGAGTCTCTCCTCCTACGGCTTCATATAATTACAATTATATGTCAGGTAAGTACCTTAACATAATTGGAAATTTGTGTTCATACATTTGTCCGGTGCAAGGATCTTTTCATAAATGCCTTCCGTCAAAATCGTTAACGCAAATTTCCCAACTTCCTTCCATGAAATTACTGCCCTTTTACTCAGTATTATTTCAAGCTTGTTTTTAGATATCAATATAAACCACAAGGGAAACTGACTGGGTAAATTTTGAAATGATTTTTGGGGTTGAACAAAGAGTTGACTAGAGTGGGATTCGAACCAACGACCTCCGGATTAACGTGCCGGCGCTCTACCAACTGAGCTATCTAGCCCTATATTGGCGGTGTCCCTATTTTGTCAATATCTTTGTTCCCTGGCTACATGGCAGTTGGTTCTATGGCTTCTGACTGGCACCCCCGAACAAAGATATTGACAAAATAGGGACACCGCCAATATAGGGCTAGATAGCTCAGTTGGTAGAGGTCGTTGGTTCGAATCCCACTTTAGTCAATTCTTTGTTCAACCCCAAAAAGCTTGTTTTTACACAGGTTTTGAAAAAGGCGCATAGTTTCCATTTTTTTCTTATCATGTTCTTGCCATCAGTCATTGACGTTGCATCTACATGTATGCCGACCAATGTTAAAATTATTAAATTTATCTGGCTATACGATTAAGGTATAATTTTGAAAAAAACAATTTGAACGATTAGGCACTGCGGACTTTAAAAAACAGGTGTGAGTGCTGCATACACAGTGAATACACAGCGAGTATGAAGCGAATTTAAGTGTCATTGAGGCAAACTACAACTTCAAAGAATTTTTTTTAAATAATGGCCAAAACATACCTTCCATGTTTGCTTTCCTCCCTAGAGGATCTTCAAAATTGCATCCAACTAAAGAAGCACCTTCACAATTTGCAAGGACCATCCTGACGCCTTGCAAATTGGCACCCTATACCAAAGTTATAAATGATGTTAGGTTTCAAAGTCATTCAATCATCCACCTTGCTTGAAACTGTAATACATGAAGGCAACCATAATCATTTGCCCTTCAGTATAATACATGTAAATGCATTATGTCAGGTAAAGAAATAACATAATGACAGTTGTCAAATAGTTATACATTAATTCATGTAAAGTTTAGCATAGTTTCTTTACTGAACTAGAACAGCGAAGCTGCCATGGCGAGCTGCCGATCGCCAGATAGAACCACTGACTGACAGAAAAACCAATCATTTGATCAACTGATAGTCAAAGGGGTGAAGACATTGACAAGTATGAAGTCATGACCATTTAAGGTTTCATTACTTTAGCGCATTCAACTGGAACCAGTGATAATCTCTTTAAATTTCATCTTTTCTTATTATCTACATGTAAGCAGCAACATTATTTGATTTATGTTTTAAAGCAATCGCACAACATCGGTAAACAGTGTTGTCCAAAGGCCCACACTTTGTGTATCACAACTTATATTTAAAATAACAAACCTGTGAAAATTTAGGCTCAATCGGTCATCGGAGTCGGGAGAACATTACAGGAAAACCCACCCTTGTTTCCGCACATTTCGCCGTCATGACATGTGTTTTAAAAAAAAATCTGTTTTCTCGATATCGAGAATTGATAATTGTTTTAATGTTTTCTCAAAAAGTGAAGCATTTTATGGAATAATATTTCAAGGGAAGTCTTTCACCATTACCTTCTGTAAACCCTGTAAGTTATTTGTTAATCTGTGAACTTATAACTTTTGTTCTGTTAGAAAGTGTCCAATGGCTTTAAATCGGTGCATCGTTGCAATAAGGAGTTATGACCATTTAGGGTTTCCATTGTTCAAGCTTCAAGCTCTTTCAACCACATCAAGTGATAAACTCTTTATTTTATCAGAACATTGTTGCAATAAGGAGCTATGACCATTAAATGTTATCATTGTTTTAGCTCATTTGACTGGAACCAGTGATCACCTCTTTGAGTTTTATATTTTCATATGAGTTTACCTTATTTTTAAGTCGGTGCATTATTCCTATAAGGAGTTAAGACCATTTAAAGGCAGTGGACACTATTGGTAATTTCTCAAAATAATTATCAGCTTAAAACCTCACTTGGTAACGAGTAATGTGGAGAGGTTGATAGTATAAAACATTGTGAGAAACGGCTCCCTCTGAAGTGATGTAGTTTTTGAGAAAGAGGTAATTTTCCACGAATTTGATTTCAAGACCTCAAGTTTAGAATTTGAGGTCTCGAAATCAAGCATCTGAAAGCACACAACTTCGTGTGACAAGGGTGTTTTTTTCTTTCATAGTTATCTCACAACTTCGACGACCGCTTGAGCTCAAGTTTTCACAGGTTTGTTATTTTATGCATATGTTGAGATACACCAAGTCTTTGACAATTACCAATAGTGTCCCGTGTTTCATTGTTTTAGCTCATTCAACTGGAACCAGTGATTAACTCTTTTCAGCCTGTTATTCCCAAAAGATTAACTTCTCATCCAAGGCCGGAAGATGCTCTGTACTACTGGTATCCGACAACATTAACAATCTTTGGCTTATGTTGGTCAACAAAAAGGGAATATAAGGACGAAATTTGTGAATAATGTCTAATGACGTTGAACGAAAATTTGGTACATGTTGTTGTAGATGTATCGTGTCTGACATTTCCGATATCATGCTGAAATTTTAACAAAATAAAGTTGTTAAAATACAAATTGAAAGGACATGCAGTTGGACAATGTACTATTTATCCTCAAAAGTCAACAAATGCTATCTCTATTTTGATTTGACGCAAACTTATAACATTTAACAACAAAAAAGTGATACAAGGACAAGATAAAAAAATAAAAAAATGTATTTCACATGATGAGGGCGCACTAAAGCACCTGTGGTCTGGTGGTAGAGCTGTTGTGCCCGTCCAAGCCAAGTTACAAGCACTTTAGCATGGCGTCTTTAAATAATGTTATGCATGCAAAGTTATTAACGCGTCAGAGAGATATGACTTGTAGTAGCGCCAAGGTAATTACAAATTAATTCTACAAGCTTGTTAACATTATTACAGTTCGTCACGGGCGGTAAAAAACACTCCACATAAGCGAAGCCCTTGACACGCTGTCCACATGATAATATTGTTGATATTATTAAGAAGTTTAAGAAACAAACTCCATAACTCAACTGTTTTTCGCGGTATTATAAGCTGTTGCAAATTGCTGACCAGTCAAGAGGACCCTTTGTTCGGTGCATTGAGGTTGTTTGTATATTGTATTTTTTGTACTTTGATAAAGGGTCAAATAAAAAGTAACAATGACGATAATAGTATTAATGTCTTCACAACTAATTGGTGATGTCGGCTTCCCGTTGCCTACCTGAAACAATCTGTACCACCGGCAGATAAACAAATACATACCCAGAAGACAAGATGGGTTTTATCATTTAACCAGTCCCAAAACAACAATTTTAGAGGCTTCTAACTTTCCCCATTTTACATGTGCCCCATGATTTATAATATTGACCTCAAAACATTGACCCAGAAACTTTGGACAATCAATAAATTTGCTGCAAATAAATAATGCACATACCAATCACGCAATCACAGCATGCGCATGCAGTCGAACAAGTATGATAGATATGAGTACCAAGAAGTAAAGATGAATACAAATAAGGAGTTAGCGAAGTGGGCCTTTTTGCTACATAACAATGACAGTTCTTCCAATACCTGTCAACGCACCAACGAATCTGGGTAAGAATTACCAACGCAAAGCAACACACCTCACCATCATCAACAATTGGAAACGCCTACAACGCGTTGATACGGCGCCCAACATTACTGATAAGCCATTCTGGATATCATAATAAATATCATTTGCATTGGTACCAATGTAAATTTCTAAATCACTCCATATTCTAAATCATTATTTTTTAAAGTTTTTTTAACAGTGTTAGGCCCACATTTTACATTTTGGGCACATTACCGCGCAGCCCATTGTTTATTACCCTGTTAAAGACACTGGACACTGTTGGTTATTGTCACAGACCAGTCTTCTCACTTGGTGTATCTCAACAAATATGCATAAAGTAACAAACCTGTGAAAATTTGAGCTCAATCGGTCGTCGAAGTTGCGAGATAATAATGAAGAAAAAAACCCACCCTTGTCACACGAAGTTGTGTGCTTTCAGATGCTTGATTTCGATACCTCAAAATCTAATTCTGAGGCTTCGAAATTAAATTTGCGAAAAATTACTTCTTTCTCGAAAACTACGTTAATTCAGAGGGGGCCGTTTCTCACAATGTTTTATACTGGTATCAACAGCTCTCCATTATTTGTTACCAAGTAAGGTTTTAGGCTAATAGTTATTTTGAGTAATTACAAAAAGTGTCTACTGCCTTGACTCCAGGGCTCTAGCAAACTTTACAATACAGTAGTTCTAGTGTAATATGACAAAACATTTATTTTGGCCCATGGCATTACCATTGCATACACATATGGCTCTCATGGAAAAGAACACTGCATTGGAGGATGCTGTATGAATGTATTTTATATGCACAAATATTAGTTGTAATTTTTTATAAATTTTGAATTCTAACTATGCACTGTATAGTAAGTTATGTAACCTATGTACATGTACATTATCCTTCTTAATGGTTATTAGGGGAGAGTCGAGGTGGACTCACATTAGCTTTAGTCAAGGTAACTGCAACATGCATAAATTACAGCATTTACATGCATGGTAAGCAGAAATAGCTCCACAACTAGCTAGGAACTTACATTCATCTTTGCTCTTGTCATGTTAGTTCGCTCCAGACAGCAGAAAGACATGTTAGCACCAGAAAGATCAGCCTCACTTAGATTAGCAAGTTTGAGATTGATGTATCTCAGATCCAGCTTGGAGAGATCAGCACCCTCAAAATTCATTCCCTTTAACAAAACAAATATCATATCTGTTGAATTATGTTTTATTTAAACTAAAAGTTTAAAATGTATGAATTTAAAAAACACGTATCTTAAAAGAGAATGCATTTATATCATAAAATATTACAAGTAAGAATGTGGTGTGTTTGACAAAAACAAATGCCCCGCTGAGATTAATCTCATTCTTGAATAAGCTTGGATAACATTTCTGTTAGCCATAATGACCTTGCCATTTATCCTGGGGGGGGGGGGCTTCCAAAAATAGGCTTTTGGGGAATCCTAAAACCAGTTCACAAACTAAGTTTGGGGTTGATATGCTGAGTTCTCGCTCGGACAACATTTCTTTTGTTTAAAACATAAAACAATTAATATTTCCCTGAGGAGGTCCAAAACCAATAGACTTCCTAGACCAGTCCACAAACCAAGTTTGGAGTTGATACACAAAGTCCTTCTTGAGTTATCACTCAGACAATACTTATTTGCACACACGCAAACACATTACCACACACACAGAAGGCAAACACTCTATACCCCTTCCGCCGGCGGGGCATAACAAAAGTGGTAAACCTTGATGGGAAGGGATGATTTTAAGTTCTACTTAGTTTTTTAAATTGTTTTCAGGGGAGGGGGAGTTTACAGGTGCTCAGGCACTTCGCCCATACCACCTCTTTTTTGTCCCCCTTTTTTGTTTTAGGTGTTTGAGCACTCTGCCCAAAACAATGCATTTATCTTTGTGTTTATAGGTGTTTGGAGCAATGCTCGGAACACCAAAGCAGGCTTCCAACACCTAAAAAAGGGAGGGGGAATCAAACCGAACAAAAACAAGAGGTGTTCCAGGCAAGTTGCCCTAACACCTCAAAAGACATATCTCTTGAACTGCATATGTACATGTATTTGCTGTTTGCTCTTCCACTGATGAAATGAAGAAGGACGGGTGTAAGATAAACCATCTGCTTTTTATAGACGATTTAAGTTGTTTGCAAAGAACGAGGCGGAGATCGACTCTTTGGTGCAGACCGTCAGGATTTTCAGCTATGACCTCAGGATGCAATTTGCATGGCCTTGAGAAATGTGCTTTAATGACAATGAAGAGGGGAAAGAGGGTACATTCCGATGGCATCGCTCTGCCAGATGGTGCACAGATGAGGGCTTTGGATGAAGAGGAGAGTTACTGGTATCTTGGTATCTTATTATATTAGGAGGACTGAGGAGAACTTGTTGAAAGTAGCGCAGAAATACATTCAGTGAAGTTGGGCCAAAGGAGTACAAGAGGGAAAGGAAAGAAAAAAGACACCAAGATTGGCAAAACAAAATACTTTGTGGTTGATTCTTAAGGTGTACTACATGTAAAGAAGTTAAAACTCAGAAAAACGTAGCTACTTAAAAACCATTGTAAAAAAAAACGAACTGCAGTAGGGACAAAGGAGTTGTTTAAGCTTTGTGTCCTAATGGACCGTTCCGGCTTTCCACTAAGCTCCGCCCACCGCACACTTGAGCAAGACGCGTGTACGAACACTCCCAATGACATTCTGCACGAATCTGCTGCGCGTGCCAAATATACCAACACGCATGACCGAGTTTGTCAGACCACAATCATTGCTGTGGTTGGTCAAATGGGTGAACGCGCACAGTTGATAGGCTGGATCGGTCCATTCTATGCGGCAAAAGGCGATCCTCCCACCGACCACTTAATAAAACCTTTCTGGGGGAAAGGTGTGCCTCAGTTCTCCCTACCAGTCAATCCTAAACTTTTGATGCCCAACTTAAATGTTGTATATATGTAAGAATTTAAGGAATATAATTGCTGTTCCCCATTTGTGCATTTTGTTAAATCAGATGTTGGTCCTTTCTGGGGCAACATATCACAGGCTTTTTCCAATTTCCAGCAAATGGCATCTTATCTAATCACAATTTTCATTCACACATTCCATAGTTATTCTTCTATTGATGTTATCAGGAATATATGCAGGGAGGAGGGGGTGGCATGGGGCACCCCCCCCCTCCCAAATATACGCACACGCATGACCGAGTTTGTCCGACCACAATCATTGCTGTGGTTGGTCAAATGGGTGAACGCGCACAGTTTGATTGATAGGCCGGATCGGTCCATTCTATGACAACCCAAAATCTGATGCAGCATGTTGATTTTGATACACGTACATTTGTACACATGTTTCAAAGTGCATACTTGAACATTGTGAGACAATATTGACAAAGAGACAGCTGTTAAATAAGGAGTGAATGCCCGGTGGCTGAATGCTTGAGTGATGCCATGCCAACGAAAAAGGCAAGTTCTGTGGGAGGGGGGGGGGTGTTTGAGAGCAATTTTACCTTTTCAGTGATATTGCATAAAGCCAAAAAAGAACCCCAATCATGGCAATAGTTTAGAGGCAAAATTCCACTTTAAAAATCTTTAAAAATAATCTGAAATGTCTTAGACTCATTGGGCAGCATCTACTTTCTAAAAGTTTTCCTGGGACCTTAAATCAGGCCAAGACACCATGTCATATGAGCTTTGCACTCGCTGGTTCCTGTTGTGTGTACAAAAGCCCCACTTTGGTTCCTGTTGTGTTTACAAAAGCCCCACTTTGGTTCCTGTTGTGTTTACAAAAGCCCCACTTTGGTTCCTGTTGTGTTTACAAAAGCCCCACTTTGGTTCCTGTTGTATGTAGAAAAGCCCCACTTTGCTATAAATTCATCCTGGCTCAAGAACGCTATCTCTACGACACGGCACAAATGTGGCACATGATATGGACATTCTCTTGTCAAGAACTGTCAATCAGGCAATGACATAAAGATACTGTATTAAACTAAGTTCAATTTCATTCTTGAGTTATCTTTTGGAGAAAGGTAAAGGGGAAGAAGAAGAAAAAGTCAAGCAAAACATAAAAACGAACTTCACAAAAACAATAAGTGTTGGACTCATGCCTGAAACAAGTTCCCCCCAAAAACCTACAAAAAATGAACCTTTATATGTGAAGGTGTATGCAATGTTGCCAGACAACTAAAACAATCCAGAACAGTAACATCTGTAGGTATTTGCAATGTTGCAACACCTAATATTCTTACATCAAGAAATTAAAAAGACATTCAAAAGATGCTATTTTGGGAGTTTCTTACCTGACATCTCAGCTCACAGTTGGCTCCTCTTCCTTGCAGCATTAACACAAATTCTCGCCTTGTAATAGGAGTGTGGTCACCAGGTTTTTCATTTGACTTAATCATTTCTTCTAGTGGTTTATACAAAGAAGTAATACCAAAAAATATAGCTTCTTCCAAAACACCTGCCGGATTCAATCCATCATCGAGAATAAGCTGTCCATGTCGCAGATAGTTAAGTACAGGTTCAAAGTAGGACGAACTTCGGTCTATCAAGTAAGCACCAGAATGGTCCACTGAACTATGCCATGGGACATGCAAATCTAAAAATGACAGAGATAAACAAAAGTAATGAAAGTTTGACTCCAAAGATGTAGGGGGTATTTAACCAATAGTATCTGACACACATTCCTGCACCTCCACTAATGACCAACATTCATAACATAATCTCACACGTAATGGGCAGCCCACACAATAACTCAAACTCTTACAGTTCCTTTAATAAACATAATTTCCCTTAAGCTCTTCTTTTATTTCACAGAGATTTCTTGGAAAATTGCTTAAAATGTTTTTAGGGCAATATTTTCTTTGCGGTTCTCTTTTCAAATGTAACTGGTACTTCATTCATGGTCATCAGTTTTCTTGTTCTCCTGTCCTTGACATCTAGATCTTCCTTAGTCCACTCGACAATACTGCACTGTACCTCATCAAAGACACGGCCCATTGCCTTAATAATGTTCCCCCCATTCAGATTAGACTTCAAAGATTGATATTCGGAGACTAGCACATGACAGTCAAGAATGGAAAAAACCCATGTCCGTCTGCTGTGCAGCCAACTCATGATGATGATGATGAATGGTATATTCACATTTCTTGAAGTATTTGACATTCCAAAAGTCAGGCCACTGAGTAATTCAAACTTTGGCTAGAGGAACATCACAGAATTGGTAAGAAAAAAACTCGTCTAAGATCACAGATTTACATAAAACTTACACGGTCTACTGATGATGGTTGTAGAAAACATCCCTTGAAATATTTCTGTCTAAAATTTCTTGTTTTGAGCTTATCGCTCAGTGAGCTTTTTTTAATTACTGTAATGATTGTAGTATGACTGTAATGTCATGTAGAATGTGTTATCGGTTTTCACTATTTTTGCGTAAACCAGACAGCCGATTGATCTCAAACCTCTAAAGGTTTTTCAGTTTATGTATATGGTGGATTACATAAAGTGCTTACACTGCCAGCAACTGTTTTGTTGGCAATTCTGTAATATTCCTTAAGGATAACGATCACATGTTTGAACTTACTGTCATCTGCAAACATTCTAGCTAGCATGCTGTCAGGTTCACGCCCGATTAGTGTGCTCCTGTAAATTAACAAAACAGTTTGAAATTAAGCACCATCAAATTATGAAATGAATTAAAAATACTTGACTTACTAGCCAAACTACTGGTTTATACCACATGCAAATTGTAAAAGCAAGCACAAGTATTTGTCATCATGCCATCTCACCTGATTTGTTAACCATATTGCAGTGAAACACACTCAAAACCTTTGCATTGCAAATAATTATTTTAGGATGTACATGTACTGATGTGGTGATTGGTTAAGTAACAACAAACCAGTCAGGCATGACGGCAGGAGTGGCCAGCTCCAAAATTGAGGCCGTCAGTCTGAATCCTGAACCCAAGCTGAGAGTACCACCGTGTCATTTCTTCAGTGCAGGACTCATCTCGCCCCCTTGCACGCCAATACATTATTGGCGACGAGGATAAATCTTCAAGTTGTGCGCAACCAGCAACCATTTCAAGATATATAAAAAAGTATAAATTGGGTAGAAATAACTTTGAAATGGCAAATTGTCACCTATCTTTCCATAATATAAATTTAACATTTGAAACGTAGGCCGAGGCCACATGTTCAACTATTGCGGCCACTTCATCAATTTCTTTGGTAGTTTGCGTAGAAATTTCTGGCAAGGTTTTAAAATTTTCTATAAATTAACCAATTTCTAGTGACTTTCTGTTTACAAAGTGTTTTCCACCATCAGTGCTAGATATACTGTGATTAGTAGTATTCTTTCGATGATCTCGGCGCTAGTTGAATTTGTCGGCACTAACATCAAGACAATTTTTCACAGGGTATAATATTAATAATGCCATTCCCCAGCTTTGCTATTTTGTATTTGCATTGATACATGTATTAATTATGTTCTAAAGAATCTGCTATTCATAGCTTTGCTTTGCGAGGTGCCTTTATTTCATTGAAAAATCGCTCCAACTATCGAGTTCAATTTTTGCCATCACCAAAATATAAATAACTGTTATCTGGACAAACTGATGGGCGTCAATGCCAGCAGAAGGCGCTAACAGTTATAATGAGTTGGTTGAGCGCCGGCACGTTAATCCGGAGGTCGTTGATTCGAATCCCACTCTAGTCAATTTTGTTCAACCCCCACAATCCTTTTCAAAATTTACCCAGTCAGTTTCCCTTGTGGTTTATATTGATATCAGTTATAATTAAGTGACGGTCTAAATTTTTAGACTTTATAGCGGATTCTGTATATATTTTTTTTTGTCATTTAATATTCATCTACTGTGACCGTTGACTGGCAATATTTCAATAATGGCCATTAATATACACTCGGCATCTGTTAAGGAATTAACAACTTTACCAGGAATAGGGGTCAAGTTTGCCCAGATCATAGTTTCAAAAAGGGAAAAGTTGGGTTTATTAACAATAGAAAATTTTCATGATAACCCTGCCCTGCAAACCAAACTTAATGAACTTGCAGAAAAGGGGTTACTGATTTTAAAGTACACTGAGGTACCCCAAACCGACCCCAAGGCCGACCCAAATGCCCAACAGGCAGACATCAACTCTCACATGTCATTGGTTTGCTTACCAAACAGGTTGATATTATGGTTAAAGCAATGGAAGCAAACTCCTCAAAAATATCAAGTCTAGAGCTAAAAGTCAATCAAACCCTAGAAAAACAATTAAAGGAACAACCAATTTCAGCTAGCGGTGGGACAAAAGGATTCCAAAAAATACTGGGGATACAATGATAGACGCCACTCTAAAAGCTATCGGAGAAAAAGCTCCACCCTTGCCTGCTCACATTCTAAGTGAGATGCATTCCCAAGGTAATGGTGAAAAGAAACAACAGGCTAAAAATGAACATGGCCAGTACAATATCCCTGTGCCTCAAATCACTGAACAAAATGTAACCAAGTTGTCTCCATACAATGGTTCAACTGATTTTTACGCATTTGTTAAAAAATTTGAGATGATGGCAGAATGTTGTAAGTGGGATGAGGATACTAAACTAGAACAGCTAGTGGGGGTGCTTACCGGCAATGCGTTAGAGAGCTATGCTTGGCAAGAGCCTAAAATCAGGAGAAGTTTCAAGCTCAGTAGGGACCAACTACTTAAGATGTTTAAAAAAACTAAAGACCAGATAATAAGCAGGGCTGAACTGGCCTCAATCAGACAAAATAAAGAAGAAACCTTGGAAGAGTGTGAGGGAAACTGCTACTGGCGCCTACCCCACGGCAAACATGGAAGTGTTTGAAACTCTTGCAAGGGAATCAGTCTTAAAGGATTGTAATAATATCGAGCTGCGGAACTCGCCCTTTTCCGAGATCCACAGACACTCAATCAGGCAGTTCAGTACACCCAAACAGCCACCCACAATCATAAGCTACTCCGTCCGGCGCTTGCTGGATGGAGCTAAGACCTCCCCTGCTGAAAGTGTACAACAAATTCAAATTAGACAAACGGGCAAGGACATTGTTGATATCTTTGTGAACGTTTAACCTGTCTTAAAGAGACAGCCATTAACCCAACAATTGGTCCCCCTAGTGTTGTACAAAGCAGAACCGAGTCCCTGACTCACCGCTCACATAGTCCTCCGCCGAGGCGTAGTACGTCACCTTACCAGGGGCCATCACCGTCTGCATCCCCCACAAGGCAGCGGTGATACAAATGTAATGCGATAGGACACTTTGCCAGGGAATGTCCCCTTAACACTAATTCACGCCCTACCTCACCAATCCGTACCGTACAGCACACAAGCCGACTTTAAACCAATAGTGACTGATTGTGACGGCCAACAATCATTCAACTCAGAACTCACAGGACAAACAAAACTACCGATTTCAACACTGACCAAGCATAATTGGAAATACAATAAATTCAGTTGTCTCAAAACTCTGGTATTACAGTTTGGTAATCCCTATCAAAGTTCAAGGTTTAAGTACACAAGCTGTGGAGGATACTGCACCACAAGTGTCTATAATCAGCAAAGACTAATTTATAAGATTAATCATCCAAAAATGCCATCCGAACAGGTTTTACTTTGGGGGGCTGGAAAGGGCAGTAAAATAATTGCCAATAAGTTTTCAAATGTGTCCTTAATCATCGGCGATCAAACTTATCATTGGGACTTACTAGTAGCTCCTATTGAGGATTCGTTTCTATCGGGGCTTGATTTCCTTATTAAAGCCCATTCCGGGATCATCAACCTAATGGAAGATTGTCACAAAGCCGGGTTCTCCCAAATACCAAAAATCAAAACTAAAGAAAACTGTTCCTCCAAGCACACCACAAAGTTACAAATAAACACTGACTTTTGAATTAATGCGTTTTACGCTAACTTATTTATTTACAATTGAATATTTACACTTGGACCAATTTAACAAAGAAAAAAAAAGTACAAATAAATTATCAAATTACGATGTCGCAAATCAGTTCAACAATAATCTTTCAATGTCTGACGACTACTGCGTCCATAAATTACTCTTCTGGTGTCCACCGCCCACTGCCTACAATATAAGTTTGTTTCAAGTTTACATCACCAATCCTTCTCGTCCTTAGGCTCCGGGAGTCTCTCCTCTCAGCCGGGTGTTCCGGGTGTAGCGACGTGTCTCCCCACGCACCCACCTCCACGGTACCCTCTCAAGGCCGATGTATCGTAATCTCTACTCCATACTTGGAGCCCTGAAATATTACCCAAAATACTTATAAATAATACAGGTTCGGCTGAGTTACATTGTTTCACTTTACAAACAAAAATAATTCGGATCGGCCGCCCATCAAACAAACTTGCCAGCACTTTTATACTGAACATCAATTTACACTTGGGTTGCAATAATCGGCACTCTTACAAAGTTTCCCTTTCTCCAGTTTTTGTCTCAAAATCAGCCATACAAAATTCTTTATACAAAGGAAATAGTACAAAACTACCATAATTAAAATAACTTACAGTTTCCGCGAGATTACGTCTCTGTAAAACTGGCTCCCCTCAATACTGCAAAATAACAGGTTTTGTCTCAACTCTCTAATGCCAAACATTTCTTAGGCTAACGCCAAACATTTCTTAGGCTAACGCCAAACTGTGCTAACGCACTCCTCGAGATGCTGGACGGATCTGAACCCCCAAACATTCCAATGCCCGTAAGGTTCCCCTACAAAATCACCTCATTACTATGCAAGAAATAGCTGACAAAAGAAACCCCGTCGAAACTTTCATATACGGTCAATGAAGTTTACGTTTTGGCTACGTGTCATGTACTTAACTCCCCCCCCCCCCCACAGTAGTGTGGGTAGGGTCTACGAACGAATACTTACCTGTAGAGCAAATTACTACAATCGCATATTCCCTATGCGCCGCTAGGTAACACTAAGACTTTTTTTACAACAAATGCAACAGTGCCCTCCATCGCCCAGTGCACATCGGCACGAACGCCATGCGCAATCGCCCTCTTTCTCGGAAACTCATACGTACAAGTATACAAGAACCAAGTATAGTGGGGCAGGCGGGAGGGATGCTCTACAGGTAAGTATTCGTTCGTAGACCCTACCCACACTACTGTGGGGGGGGGGGGGGGAGTCTACGTCACTCTACTTACCTGTAGAGCAAATTACTACAATTGCATAGACTAGCACCGTTTTGGAAGGCGGTGGGTATACGCAGGACTATTGCACATCATACAATTATTATGGCGTCATGGCAACGAGGCGCGACCGGAAGGAGGTACCAGCTGTTGCAAGAATAAGAAACGCAAAATATGGGGGCCACATTGTCCGCTCACGACCCGGGGGGTGTCGTCCCCATAGGACAAGGAAAAAACATTATCAATGTTAAACAGTGGCACAAATATATGGCATACAGACAAGAACTCACCGAGGGTGAAGATTTGATGCGAAGAGGACTAGCGGGAGGATGACCCACGGGAGGCCGACTGCAACACCGCACGGCCTGCCTGGCCGTCAGTCTGGAGTACGTCCTTCAGGTAGCACTGTGAGAAGGTTGTAGAACTCTTCCAACAGGCTGCCTTGGTTATCTCCTCTATTGGTATACCTTTAAAAAATGCCCAAGAGGACGACACCCCGCGTTCGCGTGGGCGTGAACATTGCCCTCGGCCGCCGGCCACCCGCCCGGAACGGAGCATATGGCGGTAACAATCCAGCGAGCTATAGTATCGCGCGTTACCGGTTGATGAGGGGTTGTCGAGGCCAAGGATAGTTGGTGATGGCCAGAGCGGATAGGCTTGGTGCGGCTTATGTACCATTTAAGCGCCCGGACAGGGCACAAAAGCCTGTCAGCCGCAACCGCAGAGAAGGATTTTAAGTCCGGAACGAAAATGTCCGGAGGCTGAAAAGAATCAGACTGATTCTTCGTCAGAAAACCTGCGGAAGGAACCAGCCGGACACCACCGGGTTCCCAACGAATGTGACCCGGTGCCAATGTCAGGGCGTGGAGCTCGCTACGTCTGCGCGACGTAGCAGCCGCCAACAGAAAGGAAACCTTTATCGACAACTGCAGCAAAGGAGCGTTGCTGAGGGGTTCGAATGGGGGACCTGCTAGAGTGGAGAGAACACTCTGGAGGTCCCAAGACGGGACAAGTTTGCGTACCGGAGGCCGGGATACAAACATGCCCCTTGCCAGCTGACAGATCGCTCGATTGGAAGAAATCGAGGAGCCATCAGGAAAGCCCTCATGAATGGCTGCGATGGCCGACCGGTAATTTTTGACCGTGGCGGTCGCTAGCCCACTCTCGTACAGGTAGAGAAGAAAATCCCCTACGTCCCTCAGAGAAGCACTGGGGGGACGTATAGATCGCCGACTACACCATTTAAAGAAATGGCGTAGACCTTACGAGTGGAGGCACGCCTCGACTGGGCGGCAAGCTCTGCAGCCCGGCGTGAAAGGCCTGCTGTGCGGAGCAACTGGGTGATAACACCCAGCACGTCAGGTGGAGTTCCCTCGGGGCCGGATGAATCATCCCGGAACTGGGTTGATAAAGGAGATCCGGACGTTGAGGCAGGACCACCGGGCGGTGGACCAGGAGCCTCACGAGTCGAGGGAACCACGGCTGACGCGGCCAGAACGGGGCTATGAGGAGCACCCGGCAGTGGGCGGTCTCTATCTTGGTCAACACCCGGGGGATGAGTGAGAATGGCGGAAAGGCGTAAGCCAGGAGGCCCTCCCACGGAATCGACAGGGCGTCGATCTGCCATGCGTTGGGGTCTGGAACCCTTGAGCAATACGTTGGCAGCTGATTGTTTGCCCGTGAGGCAAACAAGTCTACGTGGGGTCGATCGTTCAGCCGGAAGAGGGTCTGTGCCACCTGAGGGAGCAAGGACCACTCTGTCGGGGCAATCCAGCCCCTGGAGAGGGCATCGGCTGTCACATTCTCTTCCCCCGGGATGTGGATTGCCGACAGAGCAACGCCCTGGCGGATGCACCAGTGGAGGAGCTCCCAAGTCAGGGCGCACAACTGCGCCGACCGGGTGCCTCCCTGGCGGTTGACATAAGCCACGACCGTGGTATTGTCGCACCGCACGAGCACCGCGCGTCCCGACACGCAGTCTGAAAATGCCGAAGGGCATTGAAGACCGCCATCAACTCTAGGACATTGATGTGGGACGAGCGGTGTTCCGGGCCCCACTGTCCCGCGATCTGGCGCGGGTGGAGGGTCGCCCCCCAGCCCTGCTGAGACGCATCGGTGACAATGGTCACCGAAGGCTGAGGGGGGCGGAACACGCGCCCCTGAGTGAGATGGGCCTCGTCCAGCCACCACCGCAAGTGCGGGATCAGCCAGGGCGTAGTGGGTACCGGCAGGTGGATAGGGTGGTGTCGAGGGCGGTAAAAAGACAGCAGATGGAGCTGAATTGGCCGCATCCGGAGTCGACAAAAATCCACCAAGTCCACCATGCTGGCCATAAGGCCAAGGAGCCTGAGCCAAGCCCTTGCCGGAGCCACAGCCGCTGGGAGAAAGAGGGACACGCACCGAAGAAGATTCAGTACGCGGTCCTCCGTAGGGCGGGCTAGTCCCCTCGGTGGGCGGAGATCGAGAGCCGCTCCGAGGAAGGTAGGGGTCTGCGAGGGTATCGGGTGCGACTTTTCGGTGTTCACTAGGAACCCGAGATCGGAAGTGAGGCGCCAGGTGAGCCTGAGTGCCGCATCCGTCGCCGCCTGCGATGGCCCCACTACCAGCCAGTCGTCGAGGTACATGAATATCATGACCCCGCACCTCCGTAGAGCAGCCCCAATTGTCTTCACTACCCGGGTGAACACCCGGGGCGAAGTGGACAACCCGAAGGGCAGGGTCGCAAACTCGTACATGACGCTGTTGTACATAAAGCGTAGGAATTTGCGATCCTCGGGCCTGATGGGCACGTGGAGGTACGCGTCCCTCAGGTCCAAGCTCGCCCCCCAGGCGGGTGTGACGATAGATTCGAGAATGGTTCGCAGCGTCTCCATACGGAAGCGCTGCGGGCGTATGAATCTGTTGAGGGGTTTCAGGTTTAAGATGGGGCGCCACTCGCCCACCTCCTTCTTGGGAACCAGGAAGAAGGTGGACATGAAACCCGTCCGCGCCCCTTGCATGGGAGCGGCGTAAATTGCTCGTTTCTGGAGGAGGGAGGAAATCTCCCCCTCGAGAGCCAACCGCTTTCCCATGTCGGACGGAATCGGCGTGGGCAGAATTATCATGTCCGACGGGGGGGTCCCCGTGAACTCGAGCGCGTAGCCGTACTCGAGCGTCTCGAGGACCCACCGGTCAGAGACAACCTGTCCCCAGGACCCCAGAAATTTCTGAAGGCGGCCCCCCACGGGTCCGTCGGTGGGAGGCCGCCTTGAGGCAAGCGAGTCACTTGCGCCATGCCCCCGGGAATCGGGGGTTTGGCGCGTGAAAACCCCGCCCCGATACAGGGCGCTGGTGTCCCATCTGGGTCGGCGCGGCTCGGACACTAGATTGAGTGTCAGCCCTGCCGCGAAACCCACCCTGGGCGGTCCGCTGAGGTTGACGCCGTGGGATGGTATAGGAGGCTTGCTTCTTCGCCTTGGCCTTGGGCGCAGCCGGTTTTTTTAAATTAATCTTATCTGCCGCCTTGATGCGCTTGGCCTCAGCTTCCATGGATTCTTGGAACTGGCCCGCAAAAAGGTCGGGACCTGTGAGCAGCGAGGCGTCAAGACGCTTGCGCGCTCCCACTGAAGGAAGGAACAGTGCGTCCAACACGTTCGCCAACACTGGTCCAGGATGGTCCTCAAGCCATCATCAAGGCAGTGCAGGGCAGCGACCACGAGATCGGCGGGAACCGCCGAGTCGCCGTCAGCGCCCAAGGCCAAATACTCGGAAAGGAGTAACAAGAAAGAAGTGGACCGCATCCCAAAACGGGAGGCTGAGACCAAGTTCTTAGCCACTTCCTCCAATTTCCCACGGGCCTTATCGGCGAAGGGACGTTTGGAGGAAGTAGCCCCCCGGTCGGCAGTGAGTTTATCCGATGCCGAATCTGGGAGAACAGGCGTTGCAAAATGCTTATCGAAATCCCCTTGGGGAAAACGATAGTAAGCTTCAGTGCGTGAAGCATGCGCCCGCCATTTCCCTGCCTGCATAACTGCATCCATACGATCCGTGCAAACACAATCCAGGGGCAGAGTCGGAAATGTATTCTGGGCCGATGGAGCTGGACCCGACCTCTTCTTGAAAGACTGTCATTCAGAAGGAGGGGGGTCGGCCACGGCCGGCAGGTTCAGCGCTCGGATCATGTCCCGCTGAACGAGCCGCAACTCAGTCTCACGAATTGACAACCGCTGCATAGCGGACAACTCGACCTTTTCCGGGGACGAGTCGTCCCCAGGGGGACGACTCGTCCCGGGCGAGTGCCCAGTACTATCATCATGGCCCATAGCTGAACCCGAATCAGAAAATTCTGACGCCGGGTGCAAACTGATCCCCGACAGGGATGTTACAGTCCTGGCGGACACAGGTGGCCCCACAGGGGCCAGGGATACCGCTGGGACACGAGTCTGTGTCGGCACTGGTACCGAGCGGTGGCACGGCGGAGACGCCGGGGCCCTACTCACGGTATGAGGGATACCGCTACCCGAGGCCACCCACTGGTGGTCGAACGGGACCGGTGCGTCGACCCGGGCCGGAAAACCCGGCGGGGCTGACACGCCATGAAGGGCCGACAAAACGGGCGGAGCCACTGGGCCATGGCCCTGCTCCAACCTGCCAGCCAGGGTGGCGGTCAACGCTTGAAAAGCCTCCATTGCCCCTGCGGGATTCCCGGGAGGAATCACTGGAGCTCGAAGAGCGCCGTGATCTATTCCCCTTTTTGGCCTTTTTTCCTCGACGGGAAGAGAGGGCTGGGGTAACCTCCGATGTCCCTTCGGACACGGGTTGCGTCACGGGGATCCCAGAACAACGGGTAAAACCCGAGGATGAGGATGGACCCACCGAGCGCGTGATACCAGGGGAACCCCAGTTCGCCGGCTCGGCATGAGCAATCTGCCGACCGACCGCCAGCGCGCCCAGCCCGATGGCATGAGCAGCCGGGTTACGGTCGGCAAACTCAACCCCGTCCCCCACCACGGCCACCGAGGGAGATTCGGTGGGGCTGGATGGGGAATGGCGCACTGAGACACGCAGAGGGGGGACCCCCTCCGTCCGCAGTAGGCCAGTGGGTGGCTTAGCGGCAGGCGTGGAAGACCCCGGAACGGGGTTTCCTTTGCCTGCCTTATTCTTCTTGGTAACGGCCCGGGTAGCAGGATTTTTAGTTTTCTTGCTTGTACCCCGGGCGTTTACCCTTAGACAGGCTGGACCCTTGTACGCTGACCGACGAGGGGGAACGGGAAATGTTACCCCCGAAGTCAACTGGGTCCACGACCGACGCAGTACGCAGGGGCTGCGAAGGTTGGGAGGACTGTGCCGACGACGGACCGTCAACGGCATAGCCCCCCGAGGAGTCGAGCTGTCCCGGGGAAAGGGAAGTATCCCCGGTAGCGACAGCACGACCCCTCCCTGTCTTTCTAGAACTCATTTTATATCAAAGAAAATAAATAAAGACGACACACTACACTCTACAAAACACGTCTTTATCAAATACAATAATAATACACAGCTTATCTCTCAAAAGAGACTCGTTCAACGGAAAAGTAATAATTTTTAGCGGAGCCAAGAGAGAAAGAGGGCGATTGCGCATGGCGTTCGCGCCGGTGTGCACTGGGCGATGGAGGGCGCTGTTGCACTTGTTGTAAAAAAGTCTTAGTGTTACCTAGCGGCGCATAGGGAATATGCGATTGTAGTAATTTGCTCTACAGGTAAGTAGAGTGACGTAGACCAAATAATACCATAAAATACAGAGCCCTCTTCTAACAAAGATACATTAAACCTTAACAGTCAACAAATTTTCGCACAGATGAGAAAAAATAAAAATGAAAAGTATTCTGTACATAGAGTGTTACTGTCAAGGAAAGTGGTTGTCCCTCCAAACACAGAGCTTAGTGCCCGGGCCCAATTTTCCAACCCATCGACAAAACAAATTCTAATCCAAGGCCCAGAAATGTGCCATAAAGGGATTTTAATACCTTATGCGTTGGTTTCCATGGAAACCGATTCTCGTAACTTAGCTACATGTAATATATGCATTCGTAATGATAGTAATAGGTATGTACATCTAAGGAAGGGTCACGTGGTTGGAAGGGCAGAAGAAATTGACTGTGTAATGCCAAATTGTAAACCTAATCTTGATACAGATAGCTCCCATTGTGCTCATGGGGAAGTCTGGTGCTCGCCGGGCGTCCCCGCCACAGTAGTAGATCCGAGTGAAAGTGGTGGTATTCTTAACAACCAAAGTGATTGTCCCTGCAGGGAAGTCCGGTGCCGTCCGGGCGATCCTCAGTTAGAACTGGCTGTAGAGCAAGTTATTCAAATTCCATTACATGCTTCGGAATTATGAAACAAATCCCGTGAACATTTAACTTCTCACCAGTCGGATCATTTAGCTTGTGTCCTTACTGAATACATCAATGTTTTTTCGGAAAATGTTACTGATTTGGGACGGTTTTCGGCAATCAAACATTCCATCAACACAGGGGATGCAAACCCTATCAAACAAAAGATGCGTAGAACACCTTTAGGGTTTGAGGCTGAAGAAAAGGTGCATTTAAATTCTTTACTTAAGTCAGGTGTGATACGGCCATCGGCTTCGGCATGGGCGTCACCCCCAGTGTTGATAAGAAAGAAAGACGGCAAGGTCCGTTTTTGCATAGATTAAAAGGCCCTAAATAATGTCACGATCAAGGATGCGTTCCCGCTTCCAAATATTGAAGAATGTCTAGATGTGTTAGAAGGGACGGCATTTTTTAATACTCTAGATATGAGCAGTGGGTATTATCAAATTGAAATGCCCAAAAAGACAAGCACAAAACTGCTTTATCACCAGGTATTGGTTGTTTTTAAAAGTATCAAAGAATGCCATTCGGTCTATGCAATGCCCCGGCCAATTAAGGTGTATCAACAGTAGGAAAGCAGGAGGGCCTGATGGTATTCCAGCGAGGATAATTCAAGAATTTGCTTGTGAACTCGGCAAGCCTTTGACTGACATCCTCAATTCTTCTTATCAACAAGGTACCGTCCCCAGTCAATGGAAGCAAGCTATTGTTGTTCCTCTCCCTAAGACTAAGAAGCCGATTTGGCATCAACTGCGCCCTGTGTCACTTACTGATCATTTTGCTAAGGTAGCTGAAACATTTGTATCAAACTGGATCCTGTCAGACATTGGGGATCAATTGGATCCCAACCAGTTTTGAAACCGCAAAGGAACTTCTACATCTCACTATCTAATCAAGTTAATGGATACCCTGTATGCACATGCAGATTCTCGGAACAGTACCAGCAATGTAGTAGTAACTGATTTTAGTCAAGCTTTTGACTTAATTGTACACAACATAATCATTAATAAATTACTTCAACTATGTGTGAGACCTTCAGTGATGCCATGGGTATGCAGTTTCCTGGATAAAAGATCCCATTGTGTCCGCTACAAAAACATACTCTCAGATTCCAGAGATTTACAGGGAGGAGTTCCTCAAGGAACTAAACTTGGGCCTATTTGTTTCCTTGCACAAATTAATGATGCACTCCAAGAGTCACAACAAGGAATATCCATTTTGAAATATGTAGATGATGTGTCAATAGTCGAGAATGGCTTTGCTAATGAGGATGGCAATTTGCAATCTACACTGGATAATTTTAGTGATTGGTCGTTATGCAACAACATGAAACTCAATCCAGACAAATGTAAAGTAATGAATGTATGTTTCATGAAGAGTCCTACAACACCGCCTCCTCGGGAGATATGTTCACAGCAGTTGCAGAAGGTTGATTGTATTAAAGTGTATTAGGTGTTCAAATAAGTCATGATCTGAAATGGCATAAACATGAGTCCGAACTGGTTAATAAAGCAAACAGTAAACTGTACATGTTAAAGATGTAAAAGAAATTTAATCTGTCCACTGCTGACCTTTTGACAATTTATAAGGGGTATGTGAGGTCTCTGTTGGAGTACGCCATTCCAGTATGGAACACTGGTTTAACTGTAAAACAGGTAGATGTCTTAGAAAGAGTTCAGAAGCGTACACTTAGAATTATTCTTGGGGCTGCAAACTCAACGTAACAAGAAGCCCTGGTGGTGACAAACATTCGCACCCTTCAACAGCGTAGAGCGGACATTTGCTTGAAGTTTGCTACTCAACTAGGGAAGTCTGACAGATTCAATGATTGGCTGCCCAAACAACAAAGAGATCAGGTGCAATATAACTTAAGAGACAGCCATAAAATCTCTAGAATAAGGTGCAAAACAAACCGGTACAAAAACAGTGCTATCCCATACTTAATTGGCCTAATTAAACGATAGTTAGTTCTTGTTTACATGTAAATATATGCTGTTTTCAGCTTTTGCTTAGTTTTTTTTTTTTTTTTTCCTTGTAGGGTTTTCCACCTGTATTGTTAATTGTTTTTTTTGCCTGTTGTCTGTATAGTTTGTCTAATTTTTTAAATTGATCATTCCTTTTTTGTTCAATGCTTTACAGGGTTTTGGTATAGTTTGTGTAGTCCTTAATGTTTTAATATGTTTTGATTTTCAAATGTTATTTTAATTTCTTGCCTGTCTGTAGAGTTCTACGGTATTTTAATGTTTTTTGGTTGTTCTTGTGTGTTGTTGCGGTCGGTTAAACATTTCATTTTAAATATATAGATGGATTGCGATGCGCGTCGTTAGCCGCTATCGTTGATGTAACAATGGATTTCAAAGTGTGTCCGTGCTACGCACAACCCTGAGCCATTAATGGCTTTTTCACGCGTTTCACATTCATCAGGGATGGCGGCCGATGACGCATGTTGCAATTTGTCTTTTGTGCATTCCCTAATGTTTATTTTAAAAATATTTTACTGTATAACATGTATATATTGACGCAATGTAGCCATTGGCTACAAGTTCAATTTTAATAAACCATCAATAATAATAATAATAATATATTGTCGTTCCCATGACAACAGCGAAGTTAATAAGGAAGGTGGTGAGAATCGGAGTGACGAGGAACCAAGAGAGAATGAACCAGAACGTGAAACACAACCAAAAAAGAAAGAGAAGCCAGGCCAGGGCTTTTGGGACGATTATGTCAAGACACAGAAAGACAACAGAAAGCGTAAAATGTCAGAGGAAGAGCAAGAAGAAGAAACTTCTACCGGGAAAAGGTTAGTGAGAGACGATGCTCAACCAGAGGCGGCGGGCGAAACGAAAATCAACCAAGAAGACGAAGGACAAAAGTCAGAACAAGATGAAGAAACAGAAACAGATATGGAAGATGCACCAAATCAAGTAAACACTCCCGACCCAGAAGGTGAATTCGTCCCGTACAAGTACAGCGATTCAGGAAACGACGTACATCGTGGGAAAGGAAAGCACCTGACGAGGATAGCTCAACCGAATGGCCCAGTCTACCTCGGCCGTCGAATCAACGTAAGTTCAACCAATCACGACGACAGAACAGTCAAACCGAACATTCGAGCAAAAAACGCCAATCAACCCAGTCCGACCCATCTACCCAGCCACGACGAGATCGCTCGCCCATCAGACAATCGCGCCAATCGAATGAAAAAAACCAACCCAGAGAGGAAAGCCACTCCGAACCATCTAGCAAGCCCGGTAACCAAGATCGCCAGTCTGCTGACCCGGGTCAGTCAGAACACTCTACCCAGGGGCAGACTGAACATCAAGAAAAAATGAAAACACGACCTGCCAGCCAGTCTTCTAAGACAAAGCAGTCAAATCAAAACCAACCCACCTCACCAACATAGAGCTGAAAATTTCCCAGTTAATTCCATTAGTAAAATCAATTATTTCGATGTCCCTTAAAGTACTTTGGTGAGGGTTTTATTTTGTGAAATCAAATAGAGGCAGGCCAAAGAAAGTAGAGGATGTATGTTAATTTTTCTACTGTCTATTAATGAAGATGTATTGTGTATTCACTTTATTATGTACATGTCTTTCTTGTCGATAGCATCAGTTAATGTTAATGGCTTGAGAAATGAATTTAAACGCAATGTCCTGTTTGAATTCCTGAAGCGTCATAAGTACAGTATTATTTTTGTGCAAGAAACTCATAGTGAAGAAGGTGATGAGTCTATTTGGAGCACTCAGTGGCAAGGGAAAACATTTTTAATCATGGGAACCGTCAATCAAGGGGGTTGCAATTTTTATTTCCGATAAATTAAATCTTGAAATTACTGACATTGATAAAGATAAGGAGGGAAGATGGATAGAAGAAAATATCAAATGGAATAATGAATTACTTTCTATTGCCTCAGTGTATGTTTCAAATGAGTTGTATGCCAGGGCACAATTCTTTGACAGTCTTTGTGACCGTATTGATCTGAATAGTTGTATTATAGGTGGTGATTTTTATTGTAACATAGATAAGAAAACGACAGACCCAAGTAAAATAATCATGCTAAATGTTTTAAATGAAAAAGATATTCTTGATGTTTGGTGAACAGTTCATCCTGATGAACCAGGTTACACTCAGTCACGAAGAAACCTAGCAGAATTGATTATATCCTTTTATATAACACCCAAGCAGATCCTTGCCATTTGATTGGAGTATTGTCCGTCACGTGATAGCAAATAAATGTACCATTGCATGCTGAGTCACTCACCGTGCTTTTTCGTTCCATCCGAAAAGTACCATTGCACGCTGGCAGCATGCAATGGTACTTTTCGGATGGAACGAAAAAGCCGAGTAAAAACATCACTGCGTGCGCGTGCCTTTGGTAACGCAGCAGGTGTTACTGCAAGGCATAAAAATAAGTAAAATTTCTAGCATTCGGCTTCTACAATTAGAAATTGTAGGCCTACGCTTTGTTTGTTTTGAAAGTTGTATCTTTCAATCAAAATGACAAAGATCTACTTGGATGTTATAGTAGACCAGCCAAGGAGTAAAATTTTACTTTGGACGGCATAGTTTGTTAATGGCTGGCATCCATGCTAGATATATTGATCATGGTCCTGGGCAGACGAATAGGCCGGATGCCTCCCTCAAATTTGAATTTTAAGGTCATTCCAGGGTCAAAAGGTCAAAAAAGGTCAAAAACTGTGTTTTCAGTCTTTTTAATCAATAATGATCTTTGTAGCTAGATCTACCCATAAAATGTATTTTCATCATCATGGTGACATCACAAGGCTGTCAAATGAAGAGTTAAACTTTAAATTTGTGCACGAACGTATAGTGAAATGAAACATAAAAGTGCGATTATCTCAAAAACTGTCCATTTGCGCATACCGAAGTTACATGTACTCCAGATCTTTCTTGGAACATTTATTTTGAAAATCAATGGTTCTGGTCAGTCGATAGACATCCCAGGCAGTTTTTAAAATCATAATACTGAACAATTTTTGAAAGTTCGGGCAGGTGCGGGGGTGATCCTGAAACTAGCTTTTGCTAAAATGGGTTTATCGAGTAGTGCCATTGTTTAGTAATGTATAGCGTATAATTAACTACACAACGGAAGGCTATGGATGGTAACAACCAAAGCCAGTCATAAGAACTATTAATCAGGGACATTTCCATTTACTTATATCATGAATGGATACAATTTGGGAATTTAGACACCATATTGGGTCTTCCGTTGCCTAGCAACCGCCCTTTAGAGATATCTTTGAGATTCGTTACACAAATGAAAATAGGCCGCATTGGGAAACTTCCGCCACATTATAAAGTTAAATTGCGCCCAAAAATGTATGGTTGGGCTTGAAATGTCTCTCTGAATTTAAATTGTTTAACTGTTAGTAAAAAAAAGTGAGTTTCACTTGCAAACCATGTAGGTTATTACAAAATAAAAAATGTGACACCTCGGAAAGTGGCTTATAGTGTATCAAATAATATTTGTTTTAAATACCTTTTTGGTGAAGGTTTTTTCTGTAAATCACACAAAAAGTCAAAAGTCAGTGCTTTATATTTTACAAACACTGTCAAATTGTTCGCTTTTGGCAAGGATTTGTTTGACTTTTTCTAACTTGGGAGGTGGCCAAAAAGTAAAGTAAGAGTGAATAAACATAGCCTTAAAGGTCTACAGCTGTGTGTACACAATCGTCTGAATTTGCTAGTCTATTGGCCAGCCGGGTTGCTACAGTCAATTGCGTCACATCCACAAGCATTGTGCACTTAAGGTCCTTTCTGAAACAGCTGCATCTGCCCGTCTTGCACTTTGATTTGCAGCCACAGGAAACTAGTTCTAGACAGGCATCTGGGATAGGGGGTAGTCTTGTCCATACAGCTTCCAAGCATTCAGACACCTTCTTCCAAGCCGCAGTGTCGATAGGCGGGGAGACGTCTATGTGCTCTTTGTCAGCCTGCAACCATATCTTTGCCTGGTAGTTGGCACGTGCTGAGTGAAGTTCCAGTGCATCTCTTGTTGGGGGTAACATTTCCAGACCCTTATTTGCCTTGCCAAAGAGTTGGAGCCTAGAATTGTTGACGTTGGACTGCTCAGGAGTACCATACAGATGACACACAAACTGCTCAATTGACGCAAGTTCTCCATCCTGCCCAATTCCCTTGACGAGTAGCGGTTGTTTTTCAAAGGTTTTCCAGCATGACTTCTTCCCGTGGCCAGTAAATGAGGAGGTTGTATCGCAGCCCGTTAGTGCGTGGAAGCTGAGAAGGTTGTCTCTCACAGGTTGTGAAAGTCACCCGTATATTGCATGTATTGGATAGCACTTCCTCTGTCTTGCAGTTCCGGAGATCATCCACACCTCAGCAGCTTTTGCAGCAACGAAGTGCAGAAGGAGGAGCATGACATCAGTATCTCTGCATACAACAAGAATTCTTCTATATCCTTCAGTGATCGCCTCACATGAATGGAGTATCAGCCTGGTGTCAGCCTCCTCGTGATTTCCTTGAAGTTTTACATTATCTCTCCTGTTAGACCTGGCGTCTGTCATATCAAGGAAACCGCCGCCTGTCACTATCTCGTGCCCTTCTGTAAGATCTTTTTCCAAGATGGCCTGAGACAGGAACTTGGCTAAATCAGCCTTGTTCTCACCCAGGGCAACAAATTGACTCCAAACCTGTGGAAGTGGGACATGAGGTCCATCGATGAGCTTACGAATCGGCCTTCTTTTCCCTGTGCGCTTGGATCGAGTTACTGCCTTGATTGAGCCCTCACCGATGTAACGGTCAAATACCACATCAACTCTTGTTGTATTACCTCCAAGGTATTTCGTCACGGTAGAAATGAATACAGCAGCGTAGTCACCAAATGTTTGGCATCCCTGAGGCTTTCCAAGAGCTTGGATAAGTGCATGACCATCTATCAGCACACAAGTCTTCATGTCTTTTTTTGGAACTTCCGGTGGTGTCTGTAGTCCTGACATTAAGATGTTGATTAGGTCCGCCTTTGGTGTCGAGTTCATCTCACCTCCAGCCTTGGCAAGAGACATCGGGATTGGAGAAAGCTCATGCTGCAGAATATTCTCCATTTCCAATGGTCGGCCCCCAGTGACAGCATTTAGTAATCTTTGGAGCAATTTTCTGTCAGCTTTGATGGTCTTATGTATATTCTGTTTTGTGGAAACGTTTGCCTTGTATAGGTCAGCAAATGTTTTTGAGTGATGTTTCGTCAGTTTGTCATGAAACCCAACAGTTTCTTCAATCAAACGTTGCTTCACGTTAGTAAGAACGCGCTGCTTCCCACGATCTTCAGCCGTTAGAAGACCGTTCATCACATCACTTGAGGCGGCGTCCCTGGTCGCAAGCGATACAAGAGGTATCTCTCTATCATCACTGTCAATATCGCCATCGTCCCCTGCAACCATGGTTGTGTGTTCTTAAAAAACATCATATCTTTTCAGCTGTGTGACAAGCTTCTTCACATCATCAACATCACGTTTTGTGCGGGATGGTAGACTATCAGAACAGGTGAAGACGGCCTCTTCCTCGTCATCTGTTATATTGAAGAGAGATCGTACGTCTTGAGTGATGGTTGATCGCTCTGACCAAGTGATGCAGAATTTGTCTCTTGCTTGATCGTTCCTTGTTATACCAATTATGCCATTTTGCATCTTGCATGTCTTGTTCATCCACTCAGTTGCTTGATCGGCAGGAACTTGGTTGAAGCGCCTTTTGGTCCTCTTGACGACAAAGTTCCCGTTTGTGAACTCAGTATGAACCTCTGGTGCTGTCGTTTCGAGGAGTTTCATATCCGCAAGAAAAACAGGTCCCCATCGGGCATAGTTAGTGTGATCGTAGATGGTAAGCCATGGCAGCATTGCTGAAAATGCTTCTAGATGAAGGGTCCAGTTGCCATCTCTCTGAGCCCTGATAAAGTCCAGCAGAATATCCACCATCGCCATGTACGTAGACCACAGTCTGAAGTTTGGATTGTCAGAGTGATGCATGCTAAACTCCTTCAGGGAGTCTGTAATTGTGTTGCTGCTCATGAAGTTCGAAATTTCGCCAACTGCCTCACAAAGTTCCGTTCTGTGGTTGTCGCCTTCCTCGTCGAACAGCTTAGCCACAGTTTTGGCAAGCTTTTACACAGATATACACATGCAATTGCAAATAATTTTAGCGATGGTAAGTTAAACAGTTTAAATAATGCTTTACAGGTGAGGGACATTTGTTCTAAAAAACTGTGCTTCACATAAACATTTTTGCGTAAAGTTTTACTGATGTATACATTTATGATATAATGGTATTAATAACTAATATTTCACTCTTATTGTACAAAATAAGTAATTTTAATGTTCAGCCTCAGACATACAAATTATTTTGCATTAACTTTATACCCAACAAAATTACAGGTGGAAGTTATGTGGCCCGTTTTCATTTATGAAACGAATCTCCTATATAGGTATGACTAAAGCGTGGTTGCTAGGCAACTGAAGACCCTACATAGTGTCCAGAATTACCAAAATATACTCATTTATGATGTAAGTAAATAAAAATGTTCCGGAATAAATAGTTCTCATGACTGGCTTTGGTTGTTACCATCCAAAGCCTTCCGTTGTGTAGTTCATTATACGCTATACATTACTGAACAATGACACTACTCAATAAACCAATTTTAGCAAAAGCTAGTTTCAGGATACCCCTCGCGCCTGCCCGAACTTTCCAAAATTGTTCAATATTACGATTTTAAAAACTGCCTGGGATGTCTATCGACTGATCAGAACCATTAATTTATAAAATAAAAGTTCCCAAAAAAATCTGGAGTACATGTAACTTTGATATGCGCAAATGGACAGTTTTTGAGATAATCGCACTTTTATGTTTCATTTCGCCATACATTTGTGCACAAAATGAAAGTTTTACTCTTCATTTGACAACCTTGTGATGTTACCATGATAATTAAAATACATTCTATGGATAGATCTATCTACATAGATCATTATTGATTAAAAATCCTGAAAACACAGATTTTGACCTTTTTTGACCTTTTGACCCCAGAATGACCTTAAAATTCAAAACTGAGGGTGGCATCCGGCCTATTCGTCTGCCAAAGGCCATGAACAATATATCTAGCATGGATGCCAGCCATTAACAAACTATGCCGTCCAAATTTTTTCTAGAGCTCTTTTTCGTGTTTGGCTGGTCTACTATTATATAAAACAAATAATGAATGTTTTTCATTCGTGCAATGGTGCGAATATGTTCATTCGTTGAAAGCTGGAATGTTCCATTCAACTCGGCTCCGCCTCGTTGAATAGAACATTCCATCTTTCAACTCATGAACATTATTCGCACCATTGCACTCATAAACATTCATTATGTGTATAACGTCTTCTTATCTCATCAACAATGTTACCGATTTTACTGTTTACACTCACGGGTTATCTGACCACCATGTTCTGAATATGAAAATTAACAACCCTCAAGTCTGTCATGGCAACGGGAGGTGGATTTGTAACAACCGCCTTCTCAGAGAAGATGATTGTATTAATAAGAATTAACATCTTTTGGAAATACTGGAGTTCGCAGAAGATGTATCATCATGATACTCTTCTTGAGTGGTGGGAAATAGGTAAATTCAGGATCAAAGAAATCATCCAAGGTCACGGTAAAGAGAAAAGTCGTAAACAAAATCAAAAACATGATGTGTTGCAGAAACAATATATATCCCTCATTAATGATCCGGAAAAGTAGAAATGTGATGCTACATGTATTACAGATCTTAAATCCCAACTTAAAAACTATGAGCTCGAAGAATGTTAAGAATGAAGGAGAAATACCCTTCAAATTTTTCCTGAGTATGGAAAAACAACAAATCAATAACGGTTAAATCGATAAACTTGTCACTCCTGAAGGACATTATCTGGATGAGCCCAGCTCAATGTTGAAATTAGTCAATTGTTTTTACTCCAATTTGTATACTGCTGAAGATATTCCTGTTTGTGATTTGAATGAGATTGTTTCTAAAATTGAAACTAAAGATATTACGAATGAAGTTTCTGAAGACCTTGACAGCGACCTTTAAAAATATGAGGTTAAATTCGCTTTGTTCCAAATGAAGAAAACAAAAATCTCCCGGTCTTGATGGCCTAACTGTTGAGTTTTATCAGTCATTTTGGTCGGTCATTTCAGAGGACGTCATTGCAGTTTTAAACGATTGTTATAAAACAGGGTATCTGTGTAAATCTATGAATATTGGTCTTATTTGGTTAATTTACAAAATGAGACGATGTAAATTTGATCTCTTGAACTGGAGACCGATAAGCCTTATAAGCGTTGATTACAAACTGTTGGCCAAAGTTCTAACAAACAGGTTAAAAAAAGCCATGCCTTTCATTATATAGGTGACGAACAGACTTGTGATGTTCCGGGAAGAAAAATTCATGACAACCTTACACTTTTACGTGATAGCATTGACTATATTAATTGGAACAATACAGACCTACCAAGTCTCACGCATTAGGCGTGAGACTCACGCATTTGGGCTCTGTCTCACGCTCACACGCACAGCAACCATTTTCTCACGCATTGGGGACAGACCGGGAAAAAATTTTAAATCAAGACAATGCATTGCCAAATTGCGCTCGTGTGTACAAAAAACGCAATCTACAATGTTTGCACAATCTTCAGATTGCACGCAGTTTATCAGAATCATCAACTTGAGCTGCCGTACAAACAGAGCGCAAATTTGCAGATTGTGCACGTTTTAGCTCTCCCAGCAGGTTCAGCTAAAATTTGGCAGAGCGCAAAACACTTATTGCGCACAAGTTTTTCCCGATTTGTTTTAACAGGCAGAAGAAGTGAGCGGAGGATTTTGGACATCATTTTTAGTCAATTTATTTTTATTTTGGAAGGAAATAATCTGACACAATCGTACCTCCACATTAACCATCAACATCTCTTGTGTACCTCATGTGAGTTTTAACTATTCTGAAGAGGTTTTTGATGCATTTTGGAACACTTTTTTGTCCACAATTAAATTTCTGCAATTTTTTTTTATGTTATTAAAAAAAAGGAAAAAAGTTGGGCGGCTTGAAAAAAAGGGGATTCCCCCCAAATTTATTCAATGGGTCAAGCTTTTATATAGTAATCCTGTGAGTTGTGTCATTGTTAATAACTTCATTGGCAGAGACAAGGGTGCCCTTTGTCTCCTTTGTTATATGCAGTATGTGCAGAAGGGTTAGGTACTTTAATCAGAATCAATAATGGGTTGCATGGTATTCAGTGTCCAGGTGGAACTGAATGTGTTAAAGTTATTCAGCATGCCGATGACGCAACAGTTTTTATTTCTAAAGAAAGTGATTTTCAAGTCATTACTGATGTTTTGAGTATGTAAAGGTAGCGGGTCTAAGGTAAACACAAGTAAAACCACAGGTCTGTGGCTTGGTAGCTGGAAGAATAGAATGGACAAGCCATGCGGCTTTAACTGGAACAATGATAAGTTGAAAATTGTGGGTATCCTTTTCGGAAACAATGTAATGCC
Source organism: Asterias rubens (assembly GCF_902459465.1). Taxonomy (NCBI): domain Eukaryota; kingdom Metazoa; phylum Echinodermata; class Asteroidea; order Forcipulatida; family Asteriidae; genus Asterias; species Asterias rubens. Next base: position 11,480,028 of record NC_047070.1, on the reverse strand, counting down.
AGCCGAAAACTGGGACCCTGGGATAAGCAAACTTAAATGTTTAGACAGCAACACCTGACTCTGGCTGGCAAAGCCGTTATTGTGAATGTCATGGTTGGAAGTAGACTGAACTATGTGGGTAGCATTGTTTCTTGTCCAAAAGAGTGTGTTAAGAAAATCGAAAACATTATTTTTAGTTTTTTACTGGTCGGGTAAACCGGACAAAATCAAGCGTGCCACTATCACCGGACCTCGATACATGGGAGGAACGGGTCTTCTGGACGTCAGGGTCAGGTTGCACTGTTAATTGTTATTAATTGTAAATTAATAAGCCTTAATTAAGCTTATGAATATTTAATTAGCAAACCTAGTTAACACCATATCTCAAAAAGTAGACCGCCGATCCTGAAACTTTTTTCAGCTATACACCAGTCAGGTCCTACTAATGTGATATCCGACATAAAATTCTGGACGACGTCACCATGACGTCATGTATTGTACGTTGTGTGTCTGTGCACAAACACAATGGCTCTTGAAGTGTAAACAAACCCATGTTTCGGAAACATGATTTATTCGATTAAAATTAAATTACATGTTGTACACTTCCCAAAACTGTTTTATATTAAGATATATTTTATTGATGGTTGTTTTAAAAGCATCAAATCTTATTGAAACAGTGTAATAAAATTTAAAAACCTGTATTCCCGTGGAATTTTTTCCAAAGATCATAGGTACGGCGTAAAACTTGATTTGAATAGTCAAAATTGTAAAATTGTTAACTTGACAAAGTCCTCATCCCATTTACGACCGATTGTCACATCCCGGAATTGGAATTTAGCAAAAACGAGACATAACCTTCGGTAGTTTTGTTTGATACACACACAGGAGAGGGTCAATCACACGCAATATCCACAAATTCATTTACGAATGAAACTATTTACATTTATTTACAAATCTCCCTATTTACAACACAATAATTATTATTTATACACGAGAGCAATAATAACACAATCTGCTTAGACGTTGTCACCACACGGAGGCTCCACCCGTAGTGTTTGTTTGGGGTGCGTCACGTGGGGTGTCGGCACCAGGCCCGCCGAACACCAAGTCCTTCCCGTCTATAACAACTCTTTCGTTTCGTCCTTCCGGTTTATATACATCTATCTCTCTCTTCCACCATGTGCGGTTCTCCCTTCACGGGTAATATAGTGGGGTTTCTTCTCCCAGATTGGGACCCTGGAAAGTACACATAATAACACCTTATAACCTCTGCAATATTATATACAAAAACTGCTATCGAAAGGCGACATCTTAATGCTTGGAAAACGCTACTCACTTAGTTTCAACCATAAGTCTACGAATGTTTGGTAAACACTAATCGTTTTGACAATATTAACAAAATAAAAGCTCCAAAACTTTGTTTTAAAGGAAATTTCATCGTTAAGCACAAACTCCAAATAACTTGATCTCAATATCTTAATCAAACAAATACTTCCTCAAATTAAATTATTAAACACAACAAAATATGATTACTTACAGGTGGTTCTTTCGATCCTGGCATAAAGTAGTATAGTACGCCAATGAAACTGCTTTTAATGATCAGTTGACACAATATTATTTAGGCTGTACTTGACGCTCTCGGAGCACTCAATTGCTCAATCAATATGATACACAGAATTTAATCTGGAAACAGCTCAGTTCTCAATAACTGGCTCTTCACATTCGAGGCTGGCAAATACAACATCCTCTCCTCTGATCTCCAGTGCCCACTCAATTAATATTTTCTCCAGACGAAAGATTTTTGAAACCCGCAAAAAGGTGTACCCTGTGACTTCAATGTATTGTTACCAAAAGGAGTGCATCATCGAAACAGAAGCACTACTGGCCCCATATAAATTACAGCCAATCACAGACGATTCTATCAACCTTACGTAACTCTCATTCATAAAAATGAAGTCTACGAACTTTACGGGCCCATTGGCCATAAAACCCCAACATCTTGTTACTCTGTAACGCAAACTTAACTTTGTACAAAATAGTAATTTCTCAAACTAATTCACTTTGTGACACCGATGTTATTGCGTTTTTTTGTTCAATATACATAGATTTCTTAAGGTCATCGACTAGCACACGTCTAAACTTGTTCCCAACATTTGACAAGCCTGAGCATGGTGCGTCGTGGACCGGGTTCATTTCAGGCGACGAGCGTGGACGACGAAAATAGACCGCCCGGGATTTGGAACGATTTACGGGTAAAGTCACCTTGTTTGCGCCGGGGACTTTGCCTAAACTAATTCCAGTATTTCGCGTTATTTTCGGAAATAAGACCATGACAAACAAAAACTCTTTGACAGGAATACAAAAGCAGAGATTTTATTATACTGACGTTTCTCTGGTGGTTGAGTGGCTCCGTTTTATAGAGCTGCTTATAATAAACAGGCAAAACATTTTGCTTTACAAAATTGCAGAACTTCAGCAGAATACCTGGATTCACAACTTGAACATGAGGCATGGTTCAGCTGCTTTTTGTAATTTAAAAGCTATATGTAGTTTGGTCCCGGTCCAATGGCTTTTAAAGGAAAGAATCGCAGCGCTTACGTAATCAGGGAATTGTGCTTACGCTAAGCGTATTAAACAGCTTAGCAGGGAATGTGTTCTTGAGCGTCACAATTCGCATCAAAAAATTTGCTACAGTTGACTAATTGTGCTCAACTCCTGCGAAACTTTCACTGCGAAAACAGTGACTTAAAAATTTGATTTGCATTCGCAGGAACCGTGCTTTACTTGTGACAAAAGTAGGCCGGGGCGACTAGTGTGCTTTAGTGTTAAAGTCGCGACTACAAATTATTATTTGAGTCGCGACTACTGTTTTTCTCTACTCCGTTATAATCGTGTCCACACATTGACTACAAAATTTGTCCCGACTACCTGTTTGGTGAACCAGTTGTGTTGCTTACTACTACTCGCAACATAATTAATATTGCCCTTGCGGCACATAGCGGCACAAATCTTGAGAATCCGTATTGTATCTCGACAAGTGTCGTAGTTAAGTTGAGGTGCTACTAGTTGAGTAGTAAATTTCACTAGTCACCCAGGCCTATCATGATGGGAACTTGCTTAATGAAAAAGATCAGTGCTTAGCAGAAGCAGTGAATTCTGTGCTTACGTCAAGCGAAATAGACAGCTTAGCAGGGATTTCTTTTGTTTGTGTGCTTCCAAGCTCGCACATTATATTCCGCGCTTGCACAGTAAGCGGAAAATGGTGATCGTAAGCGCAGACTTTGGTGGTTATGAGAACCATGAAATTTTGCCCTGTAAGTAGGTTTGGTAAGGCCTACACTTCAAACATGTAAAAGTCAGAAAAGATTGTTAGTACATGAGGGGAAATATTGTGAGACTGGTCCAATTTGACTCTGCTTCACTGCGTAAGCAAAGAATTGACACTTCAGAAATGCAGATATTATTTATATTTCACAGCTTAGCAGGGATATTTTTGCGCGGGGAAACTTTGCTTTGAACTTGCACAGATATTTCAGCGCTTGCACAGTAAGTGGAGAATGGTGGTTGTATAATAAATGGGCAGAGTTTGGTTGAAGCAGACAGAGCCATAAAACTGGGCCGTGTTCTATAGGTGAAGTTTGACATTTTATGACAGTTTTGGCCTCTGCGACGTACACATACAAATACAGAGTCAGATACAGACATTACGGTGCAGAAATCGTGCAATTGAAATGTTCCATAAGAGCAGGAGTAGGAAAGGAGTAGGAAAGATGTATCCTACAAATTATTTTGTGTTTTTAAACACGTATAATAATATCAAATGGACGCTTTAGGATGTTTAGCTTAATTCCTATCATAAAAAATATTAAAATTCTTTATTAATTAACCACGTGACCCTCATTTGCATATTTAATTAGGAAATCTTTGCAGCATCATATCTCAAGAACTGTACGGTCGATTTTTCAACTGTTTGTTGTTAAAGACTCCTTGGGGGATGGAGATTAATTAAAAATATTAACTTTGAAAACCGTGACCTCAAGTTGACCCCTACTTCCTGGTCAACCGGAAGTGGGACCATCTCTAAAGTACTATACGAGAGATATTCAACTTTTTTTCAGTTTTAGACTCCTATGCATTAAAAATAAACTATGAAAAACAGTGACCCCAAGTTGACCTCTACTTCCGGGTCAACCGGAAGTGGGACCATCTCAAGAACTACACAACCGATTATCAAACTTTTTTTCAGTTATAGACTCCTTGGGCATTCAAGATTAGTTTGAAACAACTTTGACCCCATGTTGACCTTTACTTCCGGGTCAACCGGAAGTGGGCCCATATCTTAAAAAGTACAAAGCCAATGTTCAAACTTCAGTTATAGACTTTTAGGCAATAAATATTAACTTAAGAAAACGGTGACCCCCATGTTGACCTTTTTCAGTTATAGACTCCTTGGCATTGCAAATTAGTCTTTGGTAGCTGTGAGCCCATGTTGACCTTTACTTACGGGTCAACCGGGAAGTGTGACCTTATATCAAGAGCTACACAACTTTTTTGAAACCTTTTTTCAGTTATAGATTCCTTGGGCAATGAAGCACATAATCCAAGCAAAACAACACGGAACAGCTCCGTGTTTATTCACAAACACTTAATGTTTAGTTATTAAATTAAATTATTCAATAAATAAACTTCATATTGAATTGCTTATTTATCTATTTTCAAAAACTCATGATTGTAACTTACTATTTATATTCTTCTTTTTGTAGAGGCCAGACCCTGCACAAGCCTAGGCTTTCTGTCTGCGACCTCACCATACTGTTATAAAGTTCTTTAATTAGTTTTTCCCTTACATTGTACATGTATACATGGTATGGAAAATAAACCTGAACCTTAACCTGAACCTGCTGGTATTTGTCAGAGTCGATACGCTGATCTTCCTTTAATTAATTCTTAATGATCCTGTTTTAAATTGTAAATGTTTCGCGAGACCCCTCGAGTTTCTTTCATGTCATACGAGTCGACGGTCCTCCTTACTGACTTCATCAAAGCATTTAATGGCATTGACCACGAAATCGCAATATCCAAGTTGGTCAAACTTGACGTCAGTCTGGTAACATAATTCGCAAACTTTTTAACAGATTGCAGACAATGGGTGAAGTACAAAAAGTGTGAAGTCTGTGTGGCAGTCAACAACAGCCGGTGTTCCCCAAGGAACTAAATTGGGACCTATACTTTTTCTGTTGCTCATCAAAGATGCTCTATGTGGTAAAGACACCAACATGATGCTGCCCACTGGTGATGCAGCTAATGCTCTTCACGTTCTCAGACACGTGAACAACCCAACAGTGGTAGAGACTCGCCATGCATCAGCTCATTCAATGTTGCCTGATACTATCTGGTTACCCTATGATTGGTCAGACAGGAACAAATACAACTAAACCTGAACAAGTGCGCAACAATGAACGTTTCCTTTGGGAAAAAAGAGGTCATCATTCAACATAACACCGTTAAATTGCTAGGAACTGAATGCGCATATTGCGTCCATCATTAAACCTTCCAAAAGTCATCAATATGTCTTCATTCTCTCAATTTAGACAACTTTTCCACGAGGCGACCGTCTGACTTACTACATGACGATTGTCAGGCTAGTCCTGGAGTATGCTGACTGTTGTCTGATCTTGAGGTCTAACAAAGGAGCAGTGTATAAGCCATGAGTGGACACAGAAGCGAGCAGGCAGGATTATACTTGATACCAACTATAGTCAATATGAACAAGCGCTCAAGCACTGTCTTGTCAGCTCCCTACCTGGGAGAGCAGGTGCTTTCAATCGTGCCTTTCTTTTGCATAATCCATGCAAAATTCACTAACAAGCCTCCGTCATTTGCTACACCGAAGAAACGTAAGAATTCACCAAACTCGGAGTTCAACAAAGCATACTATACATCGCTGTAGAGCTGAATGGTTTAAAACAGTCAAGTTCCTTATCTCACGCGTATTATTAAAATTTTTATTGTTTTTTTTTTATTATTATTAAATCTACTTAATTGCATTGTTTTGGGTCGTTCACAGCGGTGTGCCCTTATTTTACCTTGTTTTATTTTAAGTGCTCTTGTAAAAATCTTGTTTTCCTTGGGGATCCCCACGTTCATTTTTCTGTTCCACTGCCTATGCATTATTTGTTTGTTTTTATTGTAATTTCTATAATACATTTGAATATTTTTTAACTAATACAAATCATGTAATTCAGCCTACTGGCTGTGAAACAGTTTTTTACTTTAATTAACCATTTCAAATCAAATCAAATCAAAATTACCAATTAGGTGTCCAGTGCCTTTAAGAATACATTTAAGGGGGCCTATGACATTTTAAACTAAAAACTGTAACTGAAAAACAAGACTACATGTCTTATGGCTTACAAGCACACAACACGGCTTCTTTGTTTCATTTTAAATCACACAATTCCTTTAAGGTCAACCTTTTCATGTTAAAGAAATATATTCAACACAACTCTAAAAAGAAGAAAAAATCAAATAAAGACAAAGGAAAAAATGAGCCAAAAAACTTTGCATGTTGATTACCGTGTAGTTGAGAAGTGTCTACCCCCAACGTTGAGTGTCACCCAGTCATTATGAGTTGCTAATGTACTCTGCCCAGTACAAGCCCCAGCAGCTTGAGTGTAACAACTAGCTTTAGGATCTGTTGACAACAAATATAATTGGTAAACAACTAAAACAACTTACAAAGAATATAACAACAATTATTCTAACTTAGAAAAGAAATATGAATTAGAAATATGGTCCTGAAGAGCATTTCTGACTTTAAAAACAAGGATAACTTTGAATTGAACTTGAATTGTTTGTTTAAAAGGGAAGCCAGTGCAGGGACTGAAAGACTGTTGTTTTTATTGGCTTTATCAATTAGCCGTGCAGCATCGTTTGGATGTGTTGGGGGGGGGGGAAGACAACAGGTGACCACCCAACTGTTGTTGTCATGTAAACATTACAAAGTAGTTTTAAATGCAGATGGTTTCAATTTGTCCTACATGTTGAGTGTTTGTCCATCATTCCCCATTCTGTTTGGAAACAAAGTGAATTCAATGGGTTGTTCAGCGCCCAGCGCCCATTTATGGATGGGTGCTATATAATTTGTTCATTATTTTTATTAATATTATTTCATAGAGTTCAGTTACTTTAAATGAATCAACTATGTCATTATAAGCACTACTGCATTCTTCTCAGTCAACAGTAAAAACTCCCAGCTAACATTAAAAGTTGCATAATAAATAATAACTTGGCCAAGAACTTGTTTCATTGTATATTGTTTAATATTTATTTCAACAAAACCTCAAAAAATGCATCATATTTACAATAAAAGGTACATAAACACGTATTTAAGGAAACAGGATAACCCTTACACTCATGGACGACCCTAAGACCATCTTGACAAAAGGATTGTCAGAACAATCCGAGCAGTGTCTTATAGTGTTTCCAAAGAAAGGTTCAACCACAGGATGCCAGTCGTATTTTCTTCTTTATCAAATTCAAATGTCAATATGCAATTTGTAAGCCATTTTGACAAATCACAATAACTTTACAATGATCTTACCAATAAATGGTTCTCCTTGAGAAATGTACAGAATCTCATCATCTCTAAATCAAAACAAATAAAGTGATTTTCATATTAGCACTATTAAATAAATGGATATTAAAACACAGCTTTCTCCAGAAGATGATCAGAGCATACTGATGGAAACAACACAGTCAGGCACAACACAGTCAGGTTGTGCTGTAGTTCCGTAGATATGTTGTAAAGATACCATACAAGCCAGGTACTCGGGTATAGGTCAGGTATCCCTAGATACCATACAAGCCAGGTACTCGGGTATAGGTCAGGTATCCCTAGATACCATACAAGCCAGGTACTCGGGTATAGGTCAGGTATCCCTAGATACCATACAAGCCAGGTACTCGGGTATAGGTCAGGTATAAACATTAACTTAAATAACATTGTGGGAAACGACTCCCTCTGAAGTAACGTTGTTTTTGAGAAAGAGGTAATTTCTCACTCAAATATTAAAAGACTATTCCGAGGCGCAGAACAACATTTGGTAATTACTCAACACAAATATCAACTTAAATAACAATGTGGGAAACGACTCCCTCTGAAGTAACGTTGTTTTTGAGAAAGAAGTAATTTCTCACTCAAATATTAAAAGACTATTCCGAGGCGCAGAACAATTATGGCTTGAAATAATCTTTCCATTTTAAAGAAATTATCTTTCCATTTTAAAGAAAAATTGATTTTGAAGGATTTCGTTTACAATTATTTACCCCATGGTTTGCATGTTTTGCATGTTTTTCTAGCTAGAAGTCTTTTACTCCTATCTGAAAGCACACAAATTCATCCAACACAGGTGTTTTTTCTTACTTCATTTTCTTTCTTTGATGTCCAATTGAGCCCCAATTTTCACAGGCTTGTTATTTTATTCTTATGACGGGAAACATCAAGTGAGAACACTGGTCTTTGACATTTACCGAACGTGTCTAGTGCCTTTAAACAATATAGACTACAACGTGTTTCAGTTTGATTTCAGTACCATTGTGATACCATCTACGATAAACAGTATTTGATTTGGGGAAATATAAGTTTAAGAGTGCTTTGACCCTAGAGTCGATTCCATTGAGGCATTTTTGTCATGTAACCAAATTCATAGGAATTTCACATTAACATTATGGCATTGTAACATGTGTTTTCTTTTCAGTTTTCCCTGTTGATAATACGCCATTAAGACTACATGATAGTGTTTTTCTCCATTGGACAATGAATGTATTCAATTGAGTTGTAATGTGTTGTGTAATAATTCTTTATTTTCTCTCGTAGAAATTAATCTTGGGTCACAGGGATGAGAGCCAAAATACTTCATACTTTTTGTTTCCATACAGTATTTTTGTATACATTGGGTTACATGTAGTTATGGTATATATTTTGTGATCAAACTGAAAAACTTCAAAATGTTGCATGATTTTTGCACTTAAGCATTTTTAACTGCTGACAAAAATGCACCTTTAATCAGTGCCTTCACATAAATAACTTAATGTTTGGATCTAGTTATCCCTATACATGGCCAAGTAATGTTAAATGATATTTTTCAGTAACATCGATTTACAAATACAGCTAAGTTTTTAATAAAAAATGTTGTGTTTTTATTCATTGTTGTTTGTAATTTGTTGATAAGACCCCTTTAATCTAAAAACGGCTCAGTATCCCTGATTTTTTGAATCAGCACCCCAAGTGAAGTAAGTCGGATGGGTAACAAATTTTTACTACAATGTAATGTAGAGCCCTTTTTTGAAATTTGGTCTAGACTATTTTCAGAACCACCCCAAATTTTTTAGAGATTATCGAAACCTTTTTATATCACCTCTATCCAAGTACCTTCAGGCAGGTGTTCCCAATAGCACTTACAGACAAGAAGAGATACAATGAATGTACATGTAATTTTTGCAAACAACAAATTGCCCGACATGTTGATCCTAGCTGAGTCTTTGTTGAACGGTAAAAGAAAACAAAACGCACATAAACAAATAAACTGCACTGGTGTAGCAGAAGCAGTCAAATGGAAATAAACAAATAGAGAGAGCAGAAAAAATGAGGAAAGGAAAGGGTAAATGTAGATTGTTTAAAAATCACAAGAGATTGGAAATACATGTACTGGTACGACAGACAAAATCAAAGTTGGGAAGAAAGAGAAATTATTTAATTTGTAAATGAAGCAGACTAAAAGGGGGGACATTTATGTGGAAAAGGGACAGACAAGACAGTTGTTTTAAAATCATTCTTCTCGGATATTCAGACCAATGGGGTTGAATAGACAAGAAGTGTGCTGTTAACTTTCATACTGTCGTTGTTACTCTTCTTTTGGTGTGTCATGGAATCGTTCAAGCACACTAGCTCCAGTGTTTTTTATCAACAGAGTGTGAGTTTGAGTCAACCGAATTGATCTGGCTTCCTGTGCAAACCAAAAGTTGACATAGACAGAGTGTATGTGTTGAAACAAAAAAAAGTGTTTGATTTCATACATGTCTTAATTAGCAGAGAAAATTTGACTAGAGACCGTGATTATTACTTGATATTTGAAATAACAAGTTGCATCCTCTTGACATGATCCCTCTCCTATCGCTTCACTAGGAGTGATCTTTGGCACCCCAAAAAGATATTGACAAATTAGGGAGACTGCAACATTTGGGATAGATGTTCATCAGTTGGTAGAGCACCAATTAATCTACCACTTCAGCTACATTATGTCTTTGTTCAACCTTAAACAGCGGCTACAGGATGATCTCAATTTTTCAACTATTACCTTTTTATGGCCAAATAGGCATAGTAGATACCAGTTAATAACAATTTTACTCTCAAAATTTGCATTTAGTAAATGCACAGATTTTTTAGATAATGATATGCAATGACCCCTTGACGTCATTGACCACTTTTTCCCAATAAGGATTGTGCACAGTTCTTCAGCTTTGGCCACTTCAGGGCACGTTTTTCAACATCAAATAGGCTACATGAAATAGCGCCGATGAAGTCACAATTCATTTGTAGCATGGGTTTGTTTGACCTGACGGTTTTCAGAATTTTGGTTTGGAATGCTTTCTGAGAATTTCTTTTTTCCACCATGTTTTAACGTAAGGTAAGCAACTCATTATGTTCTTTTCTGTTTCCTATGGACTGCCTCTATTACAAAAATGTAACAACTACTGTATTTCTGAGCATTCTGTAGCCGGCCTTTAAGTTATTTAACATTTACCCAGTCAGTTTCTCTTGTGGTTTATTTCTTATTTTTGTATACAATTACCTGATCAACTCGGCATTTGTTAACTGTCCTCCCATTGCAGTGTATATTATGGAAGCATTTATATCCAGCACATCACTTGCAGTAGACATCACAAGTTCTAGTGTATCCTCACACTTAATGATCTGCACAATACAGTGGATAGCATGATTTAAAATCAACATGTACAATAATGACCCAATTCACCTGACGTCATCATCAGAATAATCTTAGATGCGCCATATTGGCGGGCAATGTCACGATGTGTTATTCAGTGAAGTGCGCAATTTTATGGTGATGAAGGGTCCGTTTACACGTTAACCTACTGACCACCAAATTGGTGAGCGTGGCACAGTCGCAGCGTGTGACGTGCATGCAAGAGGTCTATAGTGGAAAATACTTTCATAATAATGTTGCTCTTGGGTTTAAAAACTTTATGAGTGAGTTACATATACATGTACAGTGGGTGCGTTCGTTTAGCTTCCCTGGGTCATCCCCGGTCTGCTCTGGTGCGTTTGAATAGCTTTTGACGTCATGCCAGAGGCTCACCCAGGTCAGCCCCCAGTGCCCTGCTTGTGGAGTGGGTCACTTGAGGGCTGGCCCTAGGTAAACGACATCACTAAGAGAGCGGTGAGTGGTCGTTCGTTAAGCTCTTGTCAGGGGCTCACCCGAGTGGGCACCGCAGGGGAGACCCAGGGAAGCTAAACGAACGCACCCAGTTTAGAATTGAAACTCACTTGAACCAAACTTTATGCAGTAGTAAACACAAAGGGCTACTCAAATCATGACTTCTATAGGCACATCTACACATTTGAGGGTTTTTTTAACATCCAGGACAAAAGAAACTATTCATGATGCAAAGTGCTATCAATTTTTTGAAGTGAGCTGGAGAAATAGTGGCTATCAATGGAAATAGTAATAACAATAATAATACAGACATTTTTATATAACACCCAAGCAGATCCTTGCCATTTGATTGCAGGATTGTCCGTCACGTGATAGCAAATAAAAGTACCATTGCAGGCTGAGTCACTCACTGTGTTTTTTCGTTCCATCCGAAAAGTGCTATTGCACGCTGCGTGCAATAGTACTTTTCGGATGGAACGAAAAAGCTTAGTAAAAACATCACTGCGTGCGCATGTCTTTGGTAACGCAGTGTTACTGCAAGGCATATCAGTAAAATTACTAGCATTCGGCTTCTGCGTGTCTCAAAATAGCTGAACAGAACGCACATTGTGACTGTTGAATCCAACAGGCCGACCAAAAGAGAAACGGGTGTAATTTCACAATTAAAAATTGTAGGCCTACGCTTTGTTTGTTTTGAAAGTTGTATCTTCTAATCAAAATGACAAAGATCTACTTGGATGTTATATAAAACAAATAATGAATGTTTTTCATTCGTTGAAAGCTGGAATGTTCCATTCAACTCGGCTCCGCCTCGTTGAATAGAACATTCCATCTTTCAACTCATGAACATATTCGCACCATTGCACTCATAAACATTCATTATGTGTATAATATTGCACAGTGACCTATATAAATATATTCTACTACGCTTTACAAGGAATACAACAAATATAAAAAAATTAAATACACAAACAAAGCAAGAATTAATTAGATGGGATTTATGAAGTAAACAAATGGGTTTTTAACTTTGATTTAAATACATTAAGTGAACAAGACTGTCTAATGCAAGGAGGGAGAATATTCCAAAGATTCAGAGCAGCGTATACAAATGCCCGATCACCTAAGACAGTAGGTTGGTTGAGAGAGTGATTTCATGGTTATGAATTCTTGAATATACATTGGTGCTAAACCATGAATGGCTATATAAGTTTAGAAAAGAACTTTAAATGAAATTCTTTGCCGAATCTGGGTGTCAGGCAAACCCACGAATAAGCTGTTGAAAAGGTCTTTTAACATCATACAGGGAAGATACAATAGAATACAGCATATCACAGGCAAGAAATTAAAATTTCCAATTGACCGTATTATTTGCCGCGTGACTTACAGTTCATCTTATTTCAACTGACTACATGTACAGTGTATGTAGTTTGTTTGCATTAATGACGAAATACATCAATAACCATGAAACATAATAAACCAAAAAATTACAAAAACATGTTTGTTGACATCTTCTTTATTAAGTGAAACTGGTCCGCATACGCCCTCACGCAGTCAAAAATAAGACAAATTAGCTAGGATTTAAACTGGATTTAAACTTTGATCTGTTTCATTGTAATGACAATGTGGGTTTTTTTTCAACTAGGGTCTTTGGTAATCACTACATGACCATAATCTCTCTGACTTGTGGTGTCAGGCATGAGAATGGGTGATGATAAAAAAACAGAAAAAATTCAGTTGATTGGAAATGTCAATAATCCATCATTTTTATGCGCGAAGTGCCTTACGGCCGGGGTCCATGGCCCGCTTAAGGGCCCTGGGAGCTCTGGGTATTTTAGAAGCTCTGTGGTGGTCTCTGATGCATTTCTGACACCTATTTTTCCAGGTAGAAGTGAGCTACTTTTGTGTGATTTTTCCTTCTTTTTTTTTTTTTATAATAGGTTTAAGGGAAAATAAGGAATGTAAAGCTCAAACAATTCAAACAATTTTGGGTTCGCCTGCGATTTTGTTACAATTCCGGAAAAAGAAAGGGGAAAAAAAATAATAGTAATAATATTTTTATTTTTTTGACGATCTTATCCCTTATTTCTGCCCTTGAAAATGCTTTTTTTCTCACCAACAACCATTTTTATAGGTTCTTGATTTGAAATTCGGTTGTGTAAAAGAAATTCTTTTGCAATTAAATGTTTGTGAATTTAACGATCCGTCGGCGACGCACATTTTATAATATATCATAGGAGGTCCTGTTTTCGAGGTGTCCCTAAAATCATGGCAAATCTTTTACCTCTCTGTGCGCGATGTAAACAGTCCGTAGATAGATATTGTGTGGTTTTATTTGCCAAGCAAAGAGTCTCCTCTCCCTTGACCAAAACTTAGGAACATGTAAGGCTCCACTGGTTATTTACTCTCGTAAATGCAAAAAGTTTGGTATTTTAGGCATTTCTACAAGGTACAAAAATATGTCATAATGTTGAGGCCATATAAAAATATTTGCCCACCGAAAACGTTTCATCAAACACTATTTCAATTCACAATTCACAATGATCAAATCATGTGACTGAATATTTTGCTGAGCATTCTGGAAAAAAAATACCGAGGCTTTAAAAGAAGCCATGTGCCTTATATCATTTTCTAATATTTTTTGAGATTTTTATTTTGTAACCCTCATATCAATACTATTATTAATATTAAAATTTAAACATCAGCTTGTTGATTCAATTATCACTGTTTATTTATACGCTTTATTATAAATATTAAGAAAAAAAATATAAAAAAAATCAATAAAAATCAGATTTCGAAGCCAGTAATTATTCACACTTTTTATATTTTTATATTTTTTTATTTTTTGCAAGTTTCCATGGTAATTTTAAAAATTTATTATAAAAAATATTTTGAATAAAATGAAGGCAACTGCTGGCTATACAGTCATACACAGAGTCTCAAAGAACACTTGTAGTCACTGCAGATGTTTCTTCGATGTATGGCTTCACCGGGAAACCATACTTTCTCGTTTGCCGTGAAAACTGGAAAAACTCAAAACAAATGGAGCCAGTTGAAGTCATCGAAGATCGGTGTGTGGTTTAGAACATTTCAATGTTCATCAAGTTTTAATACATGTTTGCATACTTAATATTAACAAATGAAGATAATTAGGGCATCGGTTGATATATGGCATCATTATTTTTTTTCCAATTCAAAGAAAAAGGCATAATAGCGTGAAAACTGGTAAGCAGAGGATATATAGGCCTATATATTTAGCGAGAGCGAGGTTGAGATTAGACCCCAACATAGAAATAGAACCAATGAAGAAAGCACGTCGTCCGGACCGTACAGTGTGTTCGTTGGTTCCCAATATATCTTTCGCTGGTTGTGAGGCAATAACAGGTACCAGTTTACCATGGCCTGCCGGCGATCTCAGATTCGTGCCGCGCCGCTCATTGGTTCGTAGTACACAGTACACAGAACATAGTACAAATGGTGCAAACACGTGCATTGTTTTTTCAGTAGACTTTCAAAAGTCTCCACACGTGTTATCTTTGCTGCAGCAGCAAGCGCATTACACGCAAACATTATTGAACCGTACCACTATAAACGAAGCAAGGAATGAGGCAAGTTTATACATCTGTCGCTGCTGCTGCATGCATGCGCAATGCCAGGAAGACAACAAGCCGTAAATTGGGCCAGCTGCTGGACGGCAATTTATTGTTTAGGTGCCGGTATTTCATGAACGACGTGTGGGGATCCGCGATAATAACAATTACAAAGGTAAACTTACATTGTCTGACTAGAGAAGAGGGATTAGAGAAATCCAAATGTATACCCCCAAAAACCTACCCCCGAATTTTATAGCAAATTCACATCGAACTCGGAGACCACAATTTTGAAAGAAAATAAAACGGAATTCCGGTTTAAACCGGAAGATTCTCATGCCTGGGTGTTCCTAAAAAAGAAAACTAAAAACCCAGTGAATCACAGAAGCACCATAACTCAGTCATTGAGAGATTACCCCTCATGATCTGTACTCTGGAACTATCTGCCAAATTGTGTCTGTCTGTATTCTATCTTTCATGTTTATGTCATATGTTTGTTGTTAGAACTCCTCTCTGAGTTCGTCTACAAACAGCGCAAAACTTGCAAGGGAAAAGGTCAAATGGTGTTATCTTATTCATGCCCCAAAACAACGAACAAAATCAGTTCAGAATCGACCATTGACACTAATACATTGTATTATGGGCCCTTTGTTGCTGAGTACAGTGTTACAAAAGCAAGTGCTGTTATTGACAGCAAGTGCTGTCTACCCGCAGGTCACTCAATATAATAAGTTTCCTTTGTGATTTATCTGCACGAGTTGGCGTGATTTTTCATGCGTGACCTCGGTTTGAATATAATTGTCTTGCCCAGAGAACTTAAAAGGCCTCTCGCCTTTTTAGATAGCGCCCTCAAGTGATCATTATTTTTACTCGCATCTATCATTTTCCCGTTATAAAGCCTTCGTCTAATTCTGCAGTTTTGAGCCCGAATATCCTTGTTTTTTCCCTTGGATCAAGCACAATCTGTAAGTTGTTCATTCTGTCTTATTATAAATCTTTCCTTGTCTAGCTCGCTCGATTTATTAGGGTTTTCAGGCTAGTTTACTTTCCATAAAACTGTTGTTGCCAAAATCGGCTACATGTGCGCTTTACATGTACTTTTTTACCATGTGTGCTTGCGAAGGCACTACACGTTCAACGTTTGTCTGGAAACTGGGCAGATCTTATGTTTCGTATTTCAGCATGGATTTAGGGTCTTTTTTGTGACTTTACCCATTCTATGTCAGCTTTTTTATTTTTTAAGGCTTCCTTCACGTTATGCTTTATAACTAAATGTATGTTTTATTTTTGTTTATTACAGTTTCATACTGGTTCCAATAAAGAAACAAATGACAGTCTGACAGTGGAATAGTGTTTAGCCTCTGACTAATTTCGTCAGGTACTCGACTTAGTGAGGTCAGAAGAGTGAAAAGATTAGCTTCTCAACAAGAGCATCTTCATTAACTGGTGGTTCCCTGCAACACTACTATCAAACTGTCATCTCCTCCAAGAGTTTCTCAGAACTGGGAGATACTTTCAGAATACAAACCCGGATCATCCTCATCTTCACGATGTTCAACCAGGTCACACATCAGCTTGGCTGCAGTAGAGGCGCGTACTAAAGCAGAGGCCGCACGCACGAAAGCTGATTACACCAGGCGTCAAATCGAGATGAAGGTGGATCGTGCACGCATTGACACATTGGTGCAGGAAGAAGGTGAAGCTGAATCTGCATTGGCTGCTGCCAAAACACTGGAGGCAGCTGTAAATGCCATTTGAAGAAACTGAGGATAGAGCAAGCATCACCAATCATCTTGCCCTATCAGTCCAACCCGAGCAACGTACGGAAGAATACATAAATGCACATTTTGATCATCATGATAATAATAATAATAATAATATTTATTCGGGCAATCACACTTACAAGCACATGTACATACATTAAAAATATCTAAGAAAACAAAGTAAAACAACAGTGGGGTGCCCAGGAGAGCATAAAAGTTAAAAAAATAACTGTCGCCAAACGGCGTATGTCTCCTAAAACCCTAAAAAATACATTAAGGCAAGAGGGGGCATACAAAAAAGCACAGAAGATAATACAAAACACTAAACAATTTAAAAAGGCAAACAAGCATAGACATACACAGAAAAACACACATATAAAGATATACGTAAAAAAAGCAAGTCTATACATCAAAATGGTTATAGAGCAATACAACAAAATTCCGATAAGGGGACACATATGAAATGACATTGTAAGCAGGCAAGTAACTCTATCTAAGAGCAAAACAGCAGGGGGTGGAAAAATTTGAACAATAATAAAAATAATTGAAAAGCATAGAACATGATACAAATCAAGGAACAAAAAAGGCAAACGAGCAAAACAAGAACTTTAAAAAGCCAGTCTATACATCAAAATGGTTTTTGAGCTTAGATAAAAATTCCTGTAAGGGGGCACATATGAAATCGTTAACAAGGTCAATAGGCAAGTTGCTCCAGCCACGAGCAAAACGGCAGGGGATGGAAAATTTAAACAAATCGGTACGGGCTGATAAATGATGAAAAACAAGTTTATCTTTGTGTCTAGCATTAACCAAGATTTTGCATAAAAAGGATGACAAGGCACCTGTATGATTGTGAGCAACTAATTGTTTACATACAAAAGCAAAGAACAGATATTCTCTTCTATTACTTAGGGTGGAAAGCCCTGTTTCTATAAGCCTGCTATTGTAGGGTTGTTCCTGTCTCCTTTGATGAAGCATTAACCTTGTGGCATACCTCTGAACCTTTTCTAGTTGAGTCTCGTGTTTAACACGATAAATATGCCAAACAGGAGAACAAAAATCTAAAAGAGGTAAAACAATAGACTTGTACAAAGTGAGCAGTGTTTTAGAGTTGCAGTCTCCCACAACATGACGAATAAAACCCAAAGTTCTATAGGATCTACCTGTGACAAAATTAACATGCGCATCCCAGGAGAGATTGTTTTGAACAAGTACACCTAGTAGTTTAAGCTCAGTGACCTCTTGAATAAGCATATTATTTATGGAATATGAAGCCTGGTATGACCAGCGACGCATTCTAGAGATGGAAAGAAACTTGCATTTACCTGGATTCAAAAGGAGTAAATTTCTATTGGACCAGGCACTTATTTTGTCAAGATCTCTCTGGAGGGACAAAGTATCATTTTCTCCCTGAATTTGTCTATACAAAAAAGTGTCATCAGCATAGTGGCGAGGGGAGTTAGACAGCTGCATATGTAAGTCATTAATATAAATGTTAAAAAGCAAAGGCCCCAAGACAGACCCCTGTGGTACTCCAGATGTGACATTAGACCAGCCTGATTCAGATCCGTGAAAAACTACCCTTTGTTTTCTCCCTGTGAGGAATGAATTAATCCAGCAAAGTAAGGAATCATGGATCCCATAGGAATATCTGAGTTTGTTTACAAGAATATTATGAGAAATACAATCAAACGCTTTACTATAATCAAGAGATATAACATGCACACATGACTTGACTTGATCCAGTGTTTCAGACCACTCCGTTATTGTGTCAGCAAGGAGTGTTGCACAAGAACGGCCTGGCCTGAAACCATGCTGAAAATCATACATCAGACCATTCAATTCCAGATGGGAACGGAGATTATCAGAAACAATACTGTCAAGTAGCTTAGAAAAAACAGAGGTGAGGGCAATGGGACGATAGTTGCCAATGTCGCTCCTGTCAGCCTGTTTGTGAATAGGGACAACATTGGCAACTTTCCAAGCACTTGGCACAATACCCTGATCAAGAGAAAAATTGAAAAACTTTGTCAGATAGGGAGCGATCTCCATCACACACAATTTCAACATTTTAACAGTGACCCCATCCGGGCCGGCAGCTTTGCCAGCAGGCATTTTCTTTATTTTTTTAACCACATCATGAGTTGAGATTAACACAGAACCCATGTTAGGAATGTCCAATGTAGGTGAAGTAATATCGTTACCTGTGCTGGGTTTGGTAAAGTGGGATGTGAATCTTTTATTGAAAGCATTGGCTATATTACAATAGGGTCAGTTGACATGAGACCATTGATTTTAAATGCCCTTACCTCAGCAACAGAACGTTTGTTTCGGATGTAAGACCAGAAACGCTTACCATTGTCCTTAAGATTCAATAAGTCATTAATATGCTTAGCTTTAGCAGATAACCACACCGATTACCAGCCTGCTATAGATTAGTCCGAAAGAGAGCCCTCTCAAGCTCTCTCACATCCTCAACCCCCCTTAGATCCGCCCGACTTCTACACTCCGCCCCCGCAAGCTGGTGCGCTAAATCTCTTTCTACACACTGCACAATACACTGACCAATCAGTCGGACGATATCATGACAACATGAGGTCAAACCCGTTTTTGCAAAGCCATTCAGATGTCTTTGACCTCACAGCCCACCTCGCTCGTCGAGACCTTCTCACAGCCGGACTCAAGGTTTTTGATAATCGGCCAGAGAACTACTTGTCATGGAGAGCCAGTTACCGCAATGTTACGCAGGGATTAAACCTAAAAGCAAGTGAAGAACTCGATCTACTTACTAGGTAGCTTGGTGGAGAGTCACTTCAGCATGCTACGAGGATCAGGGCAGTCCACATAAACAATCCTTCAGATGGCCTAATTAAGGTCTGGCAAAGGTTAGACAAGATGTATGGGTCCCCTGAGGCCATAGAGGAGTCACTCTTTTCTCGTCTGGACACCTTCCCTAAGATTGGAAACTACCCGAGACTACAGGAACTTGCTGATCTTCTCACAGAAGTGAAAGCAGCAAAGCTTGAAGACAACCTACCCGGACTTAACTACATGTACTTGGACACTTCCAGAGGGATAAATCCGATTGTTGAAAAGCTCCCTCAATTTCTACAAGAAAAGTGGTTAACTCAGGGCTCGATGTACAAGAAAAGGCATCATGTTCCTTTCCCCCCATTTACCTTCTTCGCTGACTTTGTGTACTCATAGGCCGACATGAGGACTGATCCAAGCTTTGCTTTCCATTTGTCCAGCACGGCGACATCCACAAGCCATAAGCTCACGCCAAGTCCGTTCATATCAAAGCCCTCAATCGCTGTGCACAAGACTGAGGTGGAGAAAAATTTGACCTTTGCCCCCAATGAACTGATGGACCCAGACAAGCAGTGCCCCATTCACAAGAGACCCCACTCCTTGAGAAAGTGCCGCGGCTTCAGAGGAAAACCATTGGAGGAAAGAAAGGCCTTTCTCAGAGAGCATGCCATTTGTTACAGGTGCTGTGCTTCTACTTCTCATATGGCAAATGACTGCAACGTTCAAATTCGCTGCACCGAGTGTGACAGTGATCGTCATGTATCCGCCCTTCATAATGGCCTGCCACCTTGGAAAAGAACTGATTCTTTGCCTGTGGAAAACCATGGCGGGGAGCAACCCAATAAAGAGCCATCAGTAGCTTCCACAAGTTGCACAGACGTTTGTGGAGATGGGCTACCTGGAAAATCGTGTTCCAAGATATTCGCTGCACCGAGTGTGACAGCGATTGTCATGTATCCGCCCGAACCCCCCGGCGACGCCTACCCAACAACAGACAACAAGTAGTAAACAGTCTTATGTCTCTTCGTCGCACTCTTCTCAAGAAACCCGAGATGAAAGACCACTACATTGAATTCATGGACAAGATTTTCAGCAGTGGTCATGCAGAGTTAGCTTTACCACTCCAGCCAGGCCAAGAGTGCAGGTACCTACCTAGCTTTGGTGTTTATCACCCGAAGAAACCGGGCCAAATCAGAATCGTGTTCGACTCAAGCTCTCAACATGACAATGTATCCTTGAACGACGTGCTACTCAGAGGTCCAGATCTCAACAACAGTCTGCTAGGCATTCTCATTCGCTTCAGATGTGAACCAATAGCCATCATGGCCGATATCCAGCAGATGTTCCATAGTTTTCTCGTCAAGAAGGAACACAGAGATTACCTCCGCTTTCTTTGGTTTGACAACAACAACCTTGATGGGGACATCCTGGACTATCGCATGAAGGTCCATGTATTTGGCAACTGTCCGTCACCAACTGTAGCAATCTATGGACTTAAGAGAACGGCTGCAGAAGGACATGAAGAGTATGGTGACCAAGCAAGACTCTTCGTTGATCGTCATTTCTACGTCGATGACGGGCTTCAGTCATTTCCCAGTGTGAGCAAGGCTGTTGAAGTGTTGGAGAAATCACAAGACATGCTAGCACAGTCCAATCTTCATCTTCACAAAAACGCATCTAACAGTTCAGATGTCATGAAAGCCTTTCCCAAAGAAGACCTCGCCAAAGGGCTTCAGAACCTTGACCTTGGACAAGACTCCCTTCAAACACAGCGGAGCTTGGGCCTTCAGTGGGACTTGGCAGCAGACACATTCACCTTCCAAGCGACGACCAGTGACAAGCCATTTACAAGACACGGGGTATTGTCTACCATCAACAGCCTATTCGCTCCATCCTCAGAGAGCTTAACCGTGACTCCTGTGACACACCTCTTCCTAAAGAAAAGTATGAGGAATGGATGAGATGGAAGAACTCCCTCGAAGATCTCCAGGAACTGAAGATCCCAAGAATGTACACTTCTCTCCCACTCTCTCAAGCCCAGAAGCGAGAGTTGTGTGTCTTCTGTGATGCATCGACAAAAGCGGTTGCGGCTGTCTCATACCTCAAGATCACAGATGGTGAGTAGGATTCATCTTTGGCAAGGCAAAGCTTGCTCATAAGCCTGAACCCACGATCCCTCGTCTGGAACTTGCAGCAGCTGTTTTGGCCGTAGAAATCGCAGAGGCAGTCCAAGACGAATTAGATGTACATCTGCATGAAGTCAAGTTCTTCAGTGATAGCAAAGTTGTGCTTGGGTATATCTACAACAAGACCAGACGTTTCTACGTTTATATCCAGAACAGAGTGCAGCGCATCAAATGCTCCTCTGAAGCAAGCCAGTGGAACTACGTCCCGACGGACCATAATCCTGCCAATCATGCTACCAGGGCACTACCGGCATCTGGATTATCTACGTCTACCTGGCTAAGTGGACCAGCATTCCTCTGTGATCCTAAACACAGTGCCCCCTCCTTATGTCAGGAGACATTCAGCTTGGTTGATCCGGAAAGAAGAATAATATTAGTACAAAGGGCTTCGAAAATTCAGTCTTTTTCGGCCTTATCTGAAAAGTATTGACAGAAATAATGTAGAAGTACATTGAAATGAAGAGCATATCTGTCGTTTTGTATGAAAAAAATTGTTGCAACTCAAATTTGTTGAAAAGAGAAATTTGTACGTAAAAAATGGCTTCAAAAAGGAAGAAAACAAGTCACAAAAACACAGCAAATTTTTCCGTGATGAATGTCAGCAAGAGTCCCCAATTAGTATTATATGGATAGATTCATTCATATTCTTCCCGAAAATTTAAAAGCGAGACCGGATCTTACATAGTCCAGTCAGGATACAGCGGTTTCCACCGTTAATCCAAAACTCCCATTACGAAAAAACTATTAGACAGCATGGTTTTCCTACACGGTGATTGGCTGACGATGACATCATCGACTAATATGGCAGCATGCTGTTTTTCGTTTGTATGGTGCCCCGACCACAAAGGTAGCGTTAGTCAATAACAAAAGAGCCCGTCTATACCGTGGGATGAAAGAGCTGATCCTCATTCAGCTCATAGTTTAGACAGGCGCTTTTACCATAACAACGAAAAACAGCTTGCTGCCATATTCGTCGATGATATCATCGTCAGCCAATCACCCGTGCAGAAAAACCATGCTGTCTAATAAGTTGATTTATTCGTAATGGGAGTTTTGGATTAACAGTGGAAATCGCTGTATCCTGACTGGACTAGGTACGATCCGGTCTTGCTTTTAACATTTCCAGGTAGAATATGAATTAATATATCCATACATACTAATTGGGGACTGTTGCCGACATTTTTGCCGTATTTTTGTGACTTGTTTTCTCTGTTTTTGAAGCCATTTTTTACGTGCAAATTTTTCTTTTTAAAATTTGAGTTGCACTGATTTTTTTTTAACATAACGACAGATATGCTCTTCGTTTCAGTTTACTGGTACATTATTTTGGTTGAGACTTTTCAGAAAAGGCTGAAAATGACCGAATTCCAGAAGCCCTTTTGAATAAATAATATTCACACAGAGGTCACGCACGAAAAACGATGCACACTCTGCAGATAAATCACAAAGGAAATTAGTGACCTGCAGGTAGACTGTATGAGGTCATGTGTGGCTCCATTGCTGCATGCAGTGTATCATAGAATTGTGTGCATAATAACCAGTTGAAACCTAAGATTTCAACTAAACTGAACCAGGTGTTTTGATAGAGGGAGGTCGTCCCCACTTCACTTGTTCACAAAACAAACACTTGTTCACAAAACCAATCGAGACATTGCTTGGAAATGCTTTTGTTGAAGTAGGATTAGTATTAATTTTGTTTTAAAAAACATTAGTGAGCTGTGCTACCGATAGCCATGGCCACGTGACCTTTGGTGATCGCGCAAGTAGGTGATGCCCCGCTTGAGCCCATCACACACACACACACACACCACATGGCCTTTTTGGGTAATGCAATATGCAGTGGGTGAGTGTGACTATGGCACACTTAATAATAATACAAATAAGACTTGTAATGTGCACGTTTCCACTCTGCTGGATGGGTGTTCAAGGCACTTGTGTGTTAGGTCAGCCTCTTAGGTCAAGTGAAGAAGCAAAACTAGGTTCACTCCAATATAAACACTTACTTAATTAATACTTAAAAAGAGTTGTTAATATTACATTTGTATTCATCTGAAACACTCTGTTTGAATTCTATAATGTGCATTAGCTTGCCCTTTGTGGTTGTCCCCATTAAAAGGCTAAACTAGACAGTAAAGATAGAAACATAGAAAGCAAAACATACATGTATTACACTGTGGGGGGGGGCAGAGGTGAGATTTGCCCAGTACTATTTCAACAATCAAAGAGCAATAATTACCTTACAAGAATTGTTAAGTAAACAAGGATGTCATCTGGAGAAAAAAACAGAAAGAAAAAAACCCAGAGAGGAGCAGCAGAGTGCGGTAGTGGTGTCAACCGAGCCACTGCTTGAAACAATTGGTTGTGTGAGCAGCAGAGAATAGTAGTGTTGTTTAGGGAACCAGTGCTAATGTTGTGTTCCAATACGTAGGTGTTTAGCGAGGTAAGATGCATTTAACAAACCAATGGTATGCGATTCAGTAGTGAGACACACTAGTATTCAGTTTGAATAGAAATGCATCTGCCCGAATCACCTGGAAAATTGCCACCCGGACTACATTACAGCCGCCCGAAAAACAGCCCGGCTCACTGCCATGCATCTGCCCGAATCACCTGGAAAATTGCCACCCGGGCTACAGCCACCCGGAAAACAGCCTGGCTCACTGCCATGCATCTGCCCGAATCACCTGGAAAATTGCCACCCGACATACAGCCGCCCGGAAAACAGCCCGGCTCACTGCCATGCATCTGCCCGAATCACCTGGAAAATTGCCACCCGGACTACAGCCGCCCGGAAAACAGCCCGGCTCACTGCCATGCATCTGCCCGAATCACCTGGAAAATTGCCACCCGGACTACAGCCGCCCGGAAAACAGCCCGGCTCACTGCCATGCATCTGCCCGAATCACATGGAAAATTGCCACCCGGACTACAGCCGCCCGGAAAACAGCCCGGCTCACTGCCATGCATCTGCCCGAATCACATGGAAAATTGCCACCCGGACTACAGCCGCCCGGAAAATCATTTGTGACCCGCTCTGTGAAAATGAGTCAGATGTAGGCAATTTCAAGAATTGAGTTATATGCATGGCTGGAAAGAACACATCAGCAGCAGTAATTTGGTATGTGTCTAAGCTTTGGGGTGTATCGCGTTGCTGAGTTACTCCCGTTTGAAAATTAGCCACTACACCATTTTTTGTGAAAAACGAATTACAAGTAAAATGATATTTTAAACTACCATTGTGTGCAAAAGGATACAAATTAGACATAAGTATGATCACAAAATTGTTGTATTCATAGCTTTATTGCCTAAAAGTAAGTGTTGTAAAGGTTAACCATGCAACTAAAGATCATAACAAGATTTTTTTGTACTATTTTTTTTTTTTTTCTTTTACATTTTCCACATTAAACTGTCCATAACTTTATATTGCATTGGGCGACATCTGACTCATTTTCACAGAGTGGGTCACTGCACTGTACTTTATACTAATTCAGATTTTAAGAGTGATTACCAAAAGCCTACCCTTTAACTATATGGAAAGTGTATTGAGGACATGTGGTTTCTTTGTCTGGCTCTTGGTTCAACCACAGGCAGCCATTTATTTTAGGATCAGGATTAAAAGGAAAAAATGCTAATAGTAGGATTGAAAATTGACAACCCAAAGTGGAACTCCATTCTTGAATTATTTGACCTGGTGTTGAGTAGACCACTGGAGCTTGGGCAAATCAGAGTACAGTTGTGTTTACCATAAACAATCTTGTAAAATGAAACAACCTACTACATGTACATGTATGAAGTGGGGGAAAAATGCTTGCAAAAGTGGGATAGATCGTCTCCTTGGTACGATACATTTTTCAGCCACCATGATTAGCAATCTGAACCAGCTGTAGACTATGTAGGGCCAGGGCTGCAGCAACAAATAAATACAGATCAGCTTGTCCAAAGGACAGGACAGGGAGTGAACAAATTAGAACGATCCAGGCACCCCTTCCACTACAGAGTAGTGACTGGCCAATCAGAATTCACAAAATGAATCCTGAACCACAGAAACTAATGTATTTAAACCAAGCGTCATTAAAGACAGTGGACACTATTGGTACATTGTGTAATTGTACATGGTACATGGACAAAGACCAACATTTAGGAAATACGCTCATTCCTTCGATAGTGGCATCATAGATATCTGCGTATCTGCGTATCAAAAGAGTGTCTGACTTTTTTGACAGTGTGGTCCCGGCACCCTATTTAATGCCTGGCTAGAATACTGTTAGGAGGTCCAAAAACAATAAGCTTCTGGGGGATCCCTAGATCAATCCACAAACCAAGTTTGGAGTTGATACGCTAAGTCCTTCTTGAGTTACACTGTATCACTCGGACAATGATTACACACACACGCACACACACGGAAGGACAAGGGAAGCCCCTTCGGCTGGCTTCGCCCGCGGGGCATAACATATTTTGTTTGAAATAATTAGCCGATGACAAGAGGTCGCAGAAGATAAAAACATCAGACCAAGGAAGGGGGCAACGGAAATAATTCACTATTTTTTAAAAACTTATTCATCAAGGTAAATCCGCCCCACGATATCTTTCAGAATGAATATTAATTCACGTTTCTCATCATCATACGTGAAGTTGTGATGGAGTCAAACTTAATCATTCCAAAGTAGGCCCAAAGCCCTGTAAGAAATATGGTGATGGTGCTTTTTCTGTTTATGCACCAACCCTTTGGAATCAACTACCTACGTGTATAGGACCTACTCATTTGAGGACAATCATCAACTGTGCTATTTTTAAAACTCAACTTAAAACATTCCTTTTAAAAAGGCATTACCTTTGAATCTTTTTTTATTGTTTTATCTCATTTGTGTGTTGCTGTTTTATCTCAATGTTTGTATTGGTGATGGTCTAATCATACAATAATGTAGTCTATGGGTAAAAGTTTCATGAAATCAGCTGCAGGGCTCTTTTACATGCAACACACAACACATAACCACTGTGGCTTTTTGAACCTTCTGAAGGATGAAGCATTATTATGTCTCTCTCTTACGGACACAAATGTCAAGACTGGGACTCAAAGCCAAACTCTGCTGATCAGTAATACCAGAGCTTTAGTCCAGTGCACTAACCCCTTGGCCACGACATGACCATTATTCAGATCTGACATGTTACTTTGTCGGACACACCACATGTACTGACTCAATGGGTGGGCCATAATTATCCAAAACATTGTAGAAGCAATAGATTGACTTTACCTTTCCATTTTCTTTAGTTCCATTTCTGAAAACAGTAGCTCTCTTCATTGTCCTTTTAATGCAACATTGTACTGGCTCCTGTAAAAGGTAAAAAGAAGTTTCCAATCTAGGCATACGTGTACAAACCGTAATAATATTACATAGTATTTGAAAGTCTGATGAAAGAAATTGTAACAGGACGCAGTGACGTGACAAGAACAGACCAAAACAAAATACATTTCTCATTCTGAATCACTGGGAATTTACACAAAATAGAATCATTGAGAGCTTCAACAAAAATAAGGAATGTTAAAATAGAATTTGCTACCATCACTAGTGCATTGATGACAGCATAGCCAGTGTTCCGACTGCGACATTCAGCATTACAATGAAGTGGACTCATACAATGTTCATATTATTAGTAAAACTATTTCCAAATTTATTTTGGTTTTAGCTGCAGACAAGTGTGCATAGCCATACAAGACACCTTTAACAATAACCACATAACCCAGACATGAACAGTTGCATCAGTCAAGGATGTTTGATGGTTCCTTAGTGATGGATTCTGTGCTTGGGCCAAGTGCGTGCAATCATTCTGTCATAATGGCTCCATATTTGTTGATACTTACGTTGGGCATTGGTTCTCACTCACTCAGGACCATGAATTTTCGAATCTCTAACCTGTTGTATGATGAAGTTTGCACATCTGTTTTAAATAAGAAACAACAAAATAGAATTAGCTCTTGCGAACAACTTACCAACCAAATGGTCGATGGTAAAGTGCAAACAAATGTTTAAAATGGCCTGACGTTTTGACCCTAGCAGAGTCTTTCTCGAAGGCTAAATGACAACACAACAAACAGAAACAGGTAACTAATAAGTGGAACATAAGCAGTGAAGTGAAAATACATGAATGGGGAGAGAAAACATACAGAAAAAGCAAGTGGTTAACAATTAATAGGGGGACAGGGGGGTGAAGGGAAGGGACTGGCTTGACCACAAGAAGATGGAAACACAAAGGGCAATATCAAGGGTGGGAAGAGGTTGGAAAAAATAATTAGTTAGTGAATGAGGCACAGGCTAAAAGGGGGATATCTGTGGGGAAAAAAGAGACAGCAAAACAAAAGGTTTATTAGTCGTTTCCTTCTTGGATGTTCAGTCCATGAGGTTGAATGGTCTGAAGGCGTTTAATCCAGAGTTTCTCCCTACCCAAACAAACAGTCTCTCTGTGGTTGCCTAGTGCCTCTAGGCAATCATGTCAGAAATTGAGTGATTAGGAAGATTGAAGTGATGTCCTACAGATGTAGAGCATGTGGGGCGGGGAGAGGGAAGGGGCAGGGGGGGCGGGGGAACAGCACCTTTTATTTAACTGTCGCTATGGGACGGGATCATGGAGAACGGAGGCAGGCTTTAGAGCACGTGGGGCAGGGAGAGAGAAGGGGCAGGGGGACGGGGAACGGCACCTTTTATTTAACTGTTGATATGGGACGGGAGCCTCTAAAAAGTCGGAAAGGTTGGAGCGTTCCGCCGGGAATACGACAGCGATCCAGTGGGCATACAGCAACGATCCTGTGGGAACACGCAAGCGGTCCGTTGGAACTATGCAGTATGCTCAGCGGAACGTTCCACCGGGAATACTCTGGCATACTCTGCTGTAGGAACGTTCCTGTGGATCGTTCCGTCAAGCACGCAGCTAGTTTACCCAATCGCGAATCGGCATGAGTGAGAGGAAAAGCAGTTAGTTAAGCATTTTAATTAATTTTATCAATGACACAGAATGAAATCACTGAAAATAACATTCACATTCTCTTAATTTGTACTTTCATTACCTTTTTATTTTCAAAACTATTAAACTGTTGTATTAATAAACAAATTTGGTCCTTCCAATCCGCTGATTCAGTATATCTCCATTGTGTGTAATAATGATTTGTATTTGAACAATAATATCTTGCATGCATTAGAGGTCCTAGATTGTCCACGAATGATATTTAAAAACGCATTCAAGTATATTTAAGCCTCGTTCAGCTATAATAGTTTTACCATGGTACAGTGTATATCGATGTTAAATTAAACTTAGTTTTAAAATAAAACAACAACTTATCTCTACCGCAGGCCTGATACTTCATGGAGGCAACGGAGGCGATTGCCCCTTGTCATTGCCTTGGTGCCCTTGAAATGTTACAGTAGAAATTTACAATTTCCTCATAGGGTGCCATTTGCCAAAGAGAAAATGCCTTGGTGCCCTTGCCCTTTCAAAAACGAGGCAAACAGCCCTGCTACAGTGTTGTTACCCCCCCCCCCCCCACGGATGTATGTGCAAAAAAACACAAAAATATGTGAGGTTTTGCGCGCCGTTTTAACTGTTGCTATGGGTCGCGCGTGCGTACAGTATAGTGGCTGCGCCCATAGCCTCATTTTGGGTAAGCATTATGACGTCATGCATAAATAATAAGAGAGGCGTATGGGACGGGATCATGGAGGGAGGCAGGCTTTAGAGCACGTGGGATGGGGAGAGGGAAGGGGCAGGGGACGAGGGAACGACACCTTTTATTTAACTGTTGCTATGGGACGGGATCATGGGGAACGGAGGCAGGCTTTAGATGGGGGATCGGTTCCTTTTATTTAACTGTTGCTATATGGGACGGGATCATGGAGAACGGAGGCATGCTTTAGAACACGAGGGGCAGGGAGAGGGAAGGGACAGTAGGGGGATGGAGGAACGGCACCTTTTATTTAACTGTTGTTATGGGACGGGATCATGGAGAACTGAGGCAGGCTTTAGAGCACATGGGACGGGGAGAGGAAGGGGCAGGGGGACGGGGTAACGGCAGCTCCTTTTTTTTCAGGGCACATGCATCCTCAAGCAATTATGACAAACTGAATAAAACATGCCTTAAATTAAAAGTTAACACATGGGGACATTAATTTTTATTTTAAAACTCACGACATCTACACCTTTTTTGTTTTGGCAAACTGAGGGCGCTATTTTCCACAGCAAATAGCCGCAGATTTAAATAGCCTCAGATCAAATAGCCACAGAAGTTCACAGATTTACAAATAACTTACAGGGTTTACAGAAGGTAATGGTGAAAGACTTCTCTTGAAATATTATTCCATGAAATGCTTTACTTTTTGAGAAAACATTAAAACGATATAAATTCTCGAAAGCGAGAATTACAGATTTATTTTAAACACATGTCATGACACAGCGAAACGTGCTGAAACAAGAGTGGGTTTTCCCGATTGAGCCTAAATTTTCACAGGTTTGTTATTTTATATAAGTTGTGATACACAAAGTGTGGGACTTGGACAATACTGTTTACCGAAAGTGTATAATGGCTTTAACGTGAGGTAAGAGACTCGTTATATTTTTTTAATGTTTTCTATGGACTGCAGCTATTAGAAAACTGTAATATCTATATTTGAGATCATCCTTTACTGGCTGTTTAAGATCAATCTTAGTGCTTTGTGAAATCTAACGGAAATCTAGCGGGACCTGCGTGTAGCGCAGGTTTTCAAAAGTAATGAAAATGGTATGGTAAAAGAATTAAAAACGTTATTATCCGTTCACCCTGATATTAAACCCACCCACCATAATATACCCCCACCCCTGGGGAATGGCTGTGCATGTGCCAAGTCAGTACAATAAATCATCCGTCGGGTTGACCTCCAAACCGGAAGAGTTATCCGAACGGACGAAATGTCCGACGGACGAAATGTCCGACGGTAGACCCAGTAACTGGGGCGCTGTACTCCTTTTTCCGAACTTTTTACATTCTCGGTCGTACCAAGAATGTCAAAATTTCGAAACGGGTGTACAGCGCCCCAGTTACTGGGTCTCGTCCGACAGGTGAGTTGTCTGGTCTCCATTTTAACAATAGGCCCGACTCCTAGCCCAGGTTGGACGCCTCTAGTGCTGACTGACGTCCAACCAGGGCTAATAGCCCGACTCCTAGTAACTATGGTTCGTTCCACTGGTTACACACCTAAATGTGCCGAAACCCCTATATTCAGACACCCCCATGTGCCGACACCCCTGTGCCGACACCCCTATGTTCCAACAACTCAGCCTATATTCTGGCTACCCTATGTGCCGACACCCCTATATTCCGACACCCCTATGTGCCGACACCCCTATGTTCCGACACCCCTATATTCCGACACCCCTATGTTCCGACACCCCTATGTTCCGACACCCCTATATTCCGACACCCCTATGTTCCGACACCCCTATGTTCCGACACCCCTATATTCAGACACCCCCATGTGCCGACACCCCTGTGCCGACACCCCTATGTTCCAACAACTCAGCCTATATTCTGGCTACCCTATGTGCCGACACCCCTATATTCCGACACCCCTATGTGCCGACACCCCTATATTCCGACACCCCTATGTTCCGACACCCCTATATTCCGACACCCCTATATTCCGACACCCTTATCTTCCGACAATTGAACCTATATTCCGTAACCCCTATGTTCCGACACCCATATATTCCGACACCCCTATGTTCCGACAATTGAACCTATATTCCGTAACACCTACATGTATGTTCCGACACCCATATATTTCGACACCCCTATGTTCCGACACCCCTATGTTCCGACAAGTTATTTTCGCACATTATTACTCTGTTGATCAATAACAAAAACACAGCTTGTATTACAGCCAGGTTTTCTGGCGAATTTCGGCCGGGAATAGGTTTGAATTTAAAGTGATGGAATCAAATTAAGATAATCGAATCACACATAATCGAATCACACATGTGGAGGCATGCATTTCATTTTTCGTGTTGTTATAAACATGAGTTATGGCTCCCTGAGTTAGCTGGCAATAAAATACTCGGTACTTTGCTATTGTATGCGTGTCCATGTTGATAACATTTCATGAGCCTTCAATTTATAACAATTCCAACCCTCCCCTGCGTTTATTGCGCCGATGTGTAACTTCTTTCATTTGCCCCCCCCCCCAAAAACAATTTTTTTTTTTAAATAATAATAATAAGACTGAGGTCATTCACATTACATCTCGTTTCAGGAGCTATACCACACTTTCACCCATCTCAATTGGCAGTTTTCCAATAGAACCGGTTCAGAGTGTACGAGATCTTGGTGTCACGTTTGAGAACGATCTTCGAACAGACATCAGACATCCATGTGAAATGCAAATCTTCGTACCTTGCATTACACAAAATTGGTCAAATTCGCAATCTTCTTGACAAATCCACCACAGAAAAACTGGTTCACGCCTTCATTACATCCCGCCTTGATTTCTGCAATAGTCTTCTTCTTGGTCTACCTGACTCAGCAATCTCCAAGCTACAGCGAGTTCAAAACTCAGCAGCCAGATTGGTCACACGATCCAAAATCTATGACCATATTTCACAAATTTTCTCGGACATACACTGGCTTCTGGTTAGACAATGGATTGCGTACAAAACCCTCCTTCTGACATACAGCTGTATCCATGTCAATGCACCTACTTATTCACAAATACCAGCCTTCTAGAAATCTCCGCTCCCAATCACAATCTCTACTTGCCTGTTCATCTGCCTCAACTAAGTCTTACGGCCAACATGCATTTTCTACGTCTTTTCCTATTCTTTGGAACAAACTCCCCCGTAACAAAACTCACTTGTTAAAGTCTATATAATTTTGTTTGTTTTTCTATTTTGACTTCGTACAGCGCATTGGGACTCCGTGTGTAACGCGCTTTATAAGAACGGTTTATTATTATTATTATTATTATTAATAATAATATGTTAACATTAACAATTAAGTCCTACCACCCCCTCCACTCCAGTCCTCTTCCAAATAAACCAAAGTTGCTATTTTTTATGGCAGAATAACACTTTTCATCCAATTAATTAAACTCCTCTGGGGACTACATAAAGATAGGTTACTTACTGGTACATTTATGTCACACCGTTTTCTTAAAAAATGGCTAACACATAACACAAAATATTGGTGCAGGTTGTCGAAACATAGGGTTGTCGGAACATAGGCCAGGGGTGTTTGGTTCGTTGGAATATAAGGGTGTCGGAACATAGGGGTGTCGGAGTATAGGTTGAGTTGTCGGAACATAGGGGTATCAGAACATAGGCGTGTCAGAACATCTAGGGATGTCGGAATATAGTAGAGCAGTCACCATTCCACTATCTATCGTCTCGTAACGAACCCGCCCTCATTAAACTTCATAAAGTTCTACTACTTACTAAGTTAGTACTTTAGTTAGTAGAGTAGGCCTAGTTTTAGTTACTTTGGATTATTGTGAAGAAAGGATGGAGCTAGATAGAAACCATGGTTGTTATGTTATGGTTTCTCGTAGGAGGTCCTGTTTTCGAGGTGTCCCTAAAATCGTGGCAAATCTTTACCTCTCTGCTGTGCGCGATGTAAACAGTCCCTAGATAAAAATTGTGTGGTTTTATTTGCCAAGCATAAGAGTCTCCTCTCCCTTGACCAAAACTTATGAAGATAATTAGGGCATCGGTTGATATATGACATCATTATTATATTTATATTTTTTTCCCAATTCAAAGAAAAAGGCATAATACCGTGAAAACTGGTAAAAGGATAATATTATAATGATAGGGGGCCCTGAGTGATAGAAGTAGAGCTAGGACTAGGAGGGAATAGTTGCGTAATTGCAAAGAACAACATTGAACGAGTAAATAAAATTTTGATCAACTTCGTACCTTTCGTGCACCTCTAGTCTTCACCTCAGCTTTTTACATCCAGAATTGGACTTTGCTCTGAGTACCAGCGTAGATGTAGATGGTGATGTAGATATATTTAGTCAATGGTCAATACATAGAATTTGTAGCTCACACAGACACCGTACATGTTACAGAGTGCATCGCGCACCACCACCAGAGCAAGCTAGCTGCTTTTAAATAGCGCCCCCACTGTTGGTTTGCAGTGAGTGTGAGAAATAACCATGTCCCCCTTTTGAATCAATTTAGAAGAAAAACAACAATTCCTATCAAGTTCCCCCGCGGAAGGTTTAAGAGGGCAACTAGTAAGTGGTTATTTTACAGTGCAGAATTAATTGCCCGGGGGCCAGGGTGCTTTGAACGAACTACTCCATGCATGGATGTATGGTACCACTACGGTGGCTACACGGGGTCAACAAGGAAGGGATCTGGAAGAAGGAGCCCATTATCTTAATGCGATAGTCAGCGTTTACGAAGTAAAATGCTCCGGGTCGGGTTGGGAGCTAACATCAAAGTCTCGAATTCAATTCAAATATTTTAGTGAGAGAAATAGCTTACAGTTCAACAAAATCAGAGGGAGCCATTTCTCACCATGACCCCCGCTGCATTTCCGTGTCCAACTGCGATCCGAAAGGAACACGTTGCCCTGGATCGGTCGAGGGTTAGTCTGTGAAAAAAAGCGTTCGAAAACGTTTGTTATGAAGCGTGGTTAGATAGTTAATTCATGGAGGAAGAAATTTAAAAGTAGAAGATAATGATCCACGCAACAAACATGCCTCGAAATTTACGCACGGTTTTCCTTACGTCGCGACAATACACGTCCCAAAATAGCATCATCACAATAGCCCACAGGTTGGACTCCTCCGATGTGGCACTGAACCTGACCAACCATGGAGGTACAAACATGTCTACCTCCAACGGGAACACTTTCATTGGACCATTATTGGCTGTCAACATTGGCCCAACGTACTTTTGCTCATCGGCCTGTGCCTAGGCCCCAAATCTTGCCCATGTGTTTTAAAACATTGAACCAAAATTATCAGGCCAACGTAAGCGAAGATTGAGGCAACATTGACCCTATCAATCTCGGTCCGTCGAAAACCAACACAATGCCGAATAGTTTTATTACTAAAGCGTTGGCCCTATGTCAGTTCGTGCCGACGTAGTGCCTACACTATGGTATGGTGTTCCATAGAGGACTATGGTGTTCCATAGAGGACAGCCTCCGTCGTAGTTGTGAGTTGTCCGTCGGAGTTGTGAATTGGGGCGTCGGAGTTGTGAGTTGGGGCGTCGGAGTTGTGAGTTGGGCCGTCGGAGTTGTGAGTTGGCCGTCGTAGTTGTGAGTTGGGCCGTCGGAGTTGTGAGTTGGCCGTCGTAGTTGTGAGTTGTCCGTCGGAGTTGTGAGTTGGGCCGTCGTAGTTGTGAGTTGTCCGTCGGAGTTGTGAGTTGGCCGTCGTAGTTGTGAGTTGTCCGTCGGAGTTGTGAGTTGGGCCGTCGGAGTTGTGAGTTGGCCGTCGTAGTTGTGAGTTGTCCGTCGGAGTTGTGAGTTGGGCCGTCGTAGTTGTGAGTTGTCCGTCGGAGTTGTGAGTTGGCCGTCGTAGTTGTGAGTTGTCCGTCGGAGTTGTGAGTTGGGCCGTCGGAGTTGTGAGTTGGCCGTCGTAGTTGTGAGTTGGCCGTCGGAGTTGTGAGTTGGGCCGTCGGAGTTGTGAGTTGGCCGTCGTAGTTGTGAGTTGTCCGTCGGAGTTGTGAGTTGGCCGTCGTAGTTGTGAGTTGTCCGTCGGAGTTGTGAGTTGGGCCGTCGGAGTTGTGAGTTGGCCGTCGTAGTTGTGAGTTGGCCGTCGGAGTTGTGAGTTGGGCCGTCGGAGTTGTGAGTTGGCCGTCGTAGTTGTGAGTTGTCCGTCGGAGTTGTGAGTTGGGCCGTCGTAGTTGTGAGTTGTCCGTCGTAGTTGTGAGTTGTCCGTCGGAGTTGTGAGTTGGCCGTCGTAGTTGTGAGTTGGCCGTCGGAGTTGTGAGTTGGCCGTCGTAGTTGTGAGTTATTTGACATTCTATCATTGTTTGTTAATAGTGAAAACGCCCATTCCTATTTTCATTTATTTTATAACATCGTAGAGAACACGTTTTTTAAAGATACCTTACAGTTTAGGCCGGTTCGCAGGAATTAAAGATGATGGTTAGCCCGTATTCCTCAACAAAATGAAAGAACAAAATATTTACATATTTTTAACGCCAGGAACTGTAGGTAGAACGATTTTTATCCAGACCATTTCATTCTGATTGGTTGAGCTCCGGTCAATCAGGAGAATGTGCAACTTACTGAATATTCATGACTGTTCGTTTCGCGCACACTGCGAAATTGTCAGCTATAATGTGTCACTTTGTGTACAGAAGTACATAATATTCAAGCACCAGACTGCTGCCCAATGTAAATTATTGAAATTGACGTCATAATACAGGCAAATGAAAAGGCTGATCCAGCTATTCACTGTATTTTGTAATCTTTGAAGTATATATAAAGTAAGTGGCAACAACTCTATATCCTGGGATAATTGCATTGGCTTTCAGATCGTCTAAAAATCTGGCAATGCATCTGTAAATTGCTACTAGTTTCCCGGGGGATCCATATAAGAAGTATAGTTTTTGTTTTTGTTTGAACAGCAAATAAACCCACCAAGGATACAAGTCAATAAAACAAACTCAAGGCATCGTCAGATTTATGTCTATAATTTGTTATTTGGAAGCACAGCTTGCATACACACAGGTCACAGCTCGGGTATCAGGAAAATTTGCATAGTTCCGTTGGCTTATGCGTTCATGCGTTCGTATTTCCGTTTACAACAAACAACATATAAATTATTTCAAGTTAACCAATTAAAACACTATTCATCCATACCTAGTCAATCCAACTTACATAACACTTTCAAATACTAAAGTTTTAGTATGTGTTTGTATTTGTTTGTTTGTTTGTTGGGGTGTTTGTTTGTTAACCTGTTCGTTGAGTGAAATTGTTTGTCCTTTTGTCTCTTGGTTGGACTGACACACCTCTTGGTGACAGTGCAGGCACTATTGTCAGTCCTGGCAAACCTGTAGTGTTGATGTCTTTCTGTTGTCCTCAGTCGTGTAGTAATTTTTTCTTTCTTTTTTTTCTTTTACTGCCTGCCATCCTTTTTATATATCTTGATGTATCCCCCTTGTTACTGTTTTCCAATACAGATGTATGTTTTTATATAATTAATGTTTTAAAGAGTTGTTTCCTTTTCGTATAAATATTTGTAATTTTTTGTATTTTATGTGAATTGCCAAATAATAATAATAATAATAATAATAAATAATAATAAAGGATGATTTGACCATCTTTGGACTAATTTAATGATAGGCATACACTTTAAATTTTATTTAATTTTTATTTAATGTTAAATTGCTATCGGGGTGTAAAAACATATAACGCTTTCATGGTGCCTTGAACGAAAAAGAATTTAGTGAAAGATTAATGCTAGTTCGTTACAAGGCCCGCATCCTACCTGCAGTTATTAAAGAATATGTTACAATTCATAAACAACATTTCGAAGGGGCGTAGATAAATATAAAATATCAGATCTGCAACTGACAACATAGTGCTGTGCGAACAAAACATAGGCCCAATTTCCCAATAAAAGCATCGAACACATGGGTCCATCCATTTCATGTAGGCATAGGCAAGCAAAAGCGACAACTCAAAAGGATTTTGCCTTCTCGATGACGAATCGATGGATTCAGCAAGGTATAGTTCATCACAATCGGAACTCAATCACATGTGTAGAAGAACCCGGAAGTAGGCATACGCCACCTATTGACCATTGCAGTTTAGTAAACAAAATAAAAAGTCCGACGGCCAACTCACAACTCCGACGGCCCAACTCACAACTCCGACGGCTCTACTCACAACTACGACGGACAACCCACAACTCCGACGGACAACTCACAACTACGACGGACAACCCACAACTACGACGCACAACTCACAACTCCGACGGCCCAACTCACAACTCCGACGGACAGCCCACAACTCCGACGGCCCAACTCACAACTCCGACGGACAGCCCACAACTACGACGCACAACTCACAACTCCGACGGACCAACTCACAACTCCGACGGCCCAACTCACAACTCCGACGGACCAACTCACAACTACGACGCACAACTCACAACTCCGACGGACCAACTCACAACTACGACGCACAACTCACAACTCCGACGGCCCAACTCACAACTCCGACGCCCCAACTCACAACTCCGACGGACCAACTCACAACTACGACGCACAAATCACAACTCCGACGGCCCAACTCACAACTCCGACGGACCAACTCACAACTACGACGCACAACTCACAACTCCGACGGCCCAACTCACAACTCCGATGGACAGCCCACAACTCCGACGGCCCAACTCACAACTCCGACGGACAGCCCACAACTACGACGCACAACTCACAACTCCGACGGACCAACTCACAACTACGACGCACAACTCACAACTCCGACGGCCCAACTCACAACTCCGACGGCCCAAGTTACAACTCCGACGCCCCAACTCACAACTCCGACGGACCAACTCACAACTACGACGCCCAACTCACAACTCCGACGGACCAACTCACAACTACGACGCACAACTCACAACTCCGACGGCCCAACTCACAACTCCGACGCACAACTCACAACTCCGACGGCCCAACTCACAACTCCGACGCCCCAACTCACAACTCCGACGGACCAACTCACAACTACGACGCACAACTCACAACTCCGACGGCCCAACTCACAACTCCGACGGCCCAACTCACAACTCCGACGCCCCAACTCACAACTCCGACGGACCAACTCACAACTACGACGCACAACTCACAACTCCGACGGCCCAACTCACAACTCCGACGGACCAACTCACAACTACGACGCACAACTCACAACTCCGACGGACCAACTCACAACTACGACGCACAACTCACAACTCCGACGGCCCAACTCACAACTCCGACGGCCCAACTCACAACTCCTACGCCCCAACCTAGGCGGCCGAAAAGTGGCCCTATTCCTTTTTGCGTTTAGAGACTAGCCCGTGAACGTGACCAAAAAACGCGCACAATGCAGGAGCGCCGAACTGTGTTGTTCAAGTGTTGGGGAACCAATCGCATAAGCCTCGTGGTATGTCAGTCAGTCGGCGGTACTGGAAGAATCACTTTTGTGAAGACCTCGCAGGCGGCGCGGCATCTCACAGAAAATACGCCAGTGGAGGTTTCACGGTATATCCAATAGGATTCTCGCATTACAAACAAAACAAATCACGGTCAGTTTTCCTTGTGGTACACGTTTGGACGTGTTCCAAAAACTAAAACCTTCACTGGCGGCCCTTTGAAAGCAAAACAAAACAAAATTGCCACTTTTCGGCAGCCTATATTCTAAAGTAAAATTTGATTTTCTGGGATCTAAAAGGAGAAAAGGAGATGGCCACTTTTCGGCCGCCCAAGTAAAATCTGCTTTTCAGGTGGCAGAAAAGCATCGAAATAGAAAGTAGCATTTTCACGAAACGTTAATCTGCTTTTCTACTATCAGAAAGGCAAATGGCCACTTTTCGTCTGCCAGCATTAGGAGATAAAGTAAAACCTGCTTTTCTTGTAACAGAAAAGGAGAAAAATTCGTATACAAAAAACATGAAATCTGCTTTTCTGCTACTTCTGATACCAGAAAAGCAGAAGGCCACTTTTCGTCCTCCATAAACGATGGAACGACGCCAAGACATGCTCTTCCGTCCGATACTGAACTACACACGTGGTAAGGCAACTGAATACGCCTAAGATATAACCAGCTTGGATCGGTCGAGTTGGTCTTTGAAAAGCGTGTGTAACCGTTTGTTATGCGTATGGTTTGATATAGACAATTTATAAGTAGAATATAATGATCAGAGTATTAACAATCCCCTTCTTATTGCAGAGCATTATAATGATTTCTTTGTTAATATTGGACCCACTCCTGCGATAAAATTCCTAATTGCAATTCAACCTTCCATGATTTCTTTGACAACCCTAATCCCCACTCTGTGTTTTTTAATCCAATTACTGAAAATGAACTGTTGTCAATTGTCCTAAATTTACCTAATAAGAAGAGCTCTGGTCATGATTCAATCAATTGTCCCCTCATCAAACAGGTAATTCAGGTTATTTCCAAGCCTTTAGTTTATATAATGAATTTATCATTATCCTCTGGTATAGTCCCGGATTCCATGAAAATTGCTCGTGTTACACCCATCCATAAGAA
Source organism: Asterias rubens (assembly GCF_902459465.1). NCBI lineage: Eukaryota > Metazoa > Echinodermata > Asteroidea > Forcipulatida > Asteriidae > Asterias > Asterias rubens. The sequence continues at coordinate 11,440,005 of NC_047070.1, read as the reverse complement.
TGGAGATCGCCATCTGGTTAATAATTATCGTCCAATTTCGATCCTTACTTCCTTTTTAAAAATACTTGAGCGTACTGTTTATATTCGTACTTCTCTTTTTTTGCAAAAACACAACATTCTTTCCAATTCACAATCTGGTTTTAGACCACCACTCACGCAATCCTCAAACTAATCGATAGAATTAGGGCTGATCGTGATCAGTCTTTACATACAATGGGAATTTTCCTGGACCTCTCCAAGGCTTTCGATACCATTGATCATTCCATTCTCTTGTCCAAACTTTCCTTTTATGGCATTCGAGGTATTGCTTTGGAGTGGTTCAGGAATTATCCGTCCAACCGTAAACAATTTGTGTGTATTGACGGCAAAGAGTCCTCTCTCAAATCATTAATTTGCGGCATACCACAAGGATCCCTATTTATAGCCCCTCTTCTTTTCTCGTTGTATATCAATGATTTTCCTAAATCTTCGGATAAGTTCTCCTTTATTCTTTTTGCTGACGACTCAAATTTATTTTGTTCCCATAGAAGTCTCGACACACTCTTTGACATTGTGAATCGGGAGTTGGTACATATTTCAAATTGGATAAAGGCCAACAAACACTCTATTAATATCAAGAAAACCAATTTCATGCTATTCGGTCCTTTTGTTAATAATCTACCATGTGATATATTTTTTGATAATGTACCTATCCTTCGAACTGTATTAAATTCCTTGGTTTATATATTGATGACAAACTTTCTTGGAATGTTCATATCAATTATATATGTAAATTGATTTCCAGAAACATAGGAATGATCAGCAAACTCTCATATTTTTTTCCATCTGAAATATTATATAATATTTATTCTGCTTTAATTTTGCCTTATATCTCCTATGGCGTTCTTGCCTGGGGTAAATCGAGTGCTTATCTTTTAAATCGTATTATACTATTTTACAAAACAGAGCCCTCAGAATTATTAATCGTGTCGGGTTTCGTGCTCATTCAAACCCATTATTTCTTAAACATAGAACTCTTAAAGTATCTGATATTTATTTACATCAGCTTGGAATATTTATGCATCAGTTTGTTTCCAATAACTTACCAAATTCCTTTCAGAATATGTTTGTGTTTAATTCTCAAATACATTCTTATCAAACTAGACATTCACATGATTTTCATATCCCCTTTTGTTCCTCATCTAGATCTATGAATTGTGTCTCTTTCCAAGGCCCGAAGTACTGGGATTCCCTTGACGACTCTTTAAAAAAATGCAAGGGTACCTACATGTTCAAGAGAAAACTCAAATGTGTTCTCTTAGATAATTACCATGATTGAATAGTATTATTTTCCCTTACGTATGTATTACTATAGTTAACTGCTTTTGTTATATATTATTTTTGATACAGCTTTTACCACTTTTTTACTTTTCTCTGTATATCCACCATATAGAGAACCACTGTCTTTGTGTTTGTTTGTCCTGTTAGTGTTTGTCCATGTCTTTCCAAGTGTAACTTTTTGTTGTGTTTTAAATATCCCAGGCATTGTTCTGAAAACAAACTACGTTTGTATTGACTCACATCCCTGGGGGACTCCACCCTACAAGCTTGCTTTTGGGAGTCCTCCACCACTTAATCTATTGTGTATCTTTACTACTCTATGTTATATCTTGTCATCTGAAATGATTGAGTGGAAATAAAACTGAACTGAACTGAATGATCCGCACAAGTATCACTCTTTCTAACCATACGGTTACAAACGCTGTTCAAAGGCCAACTCGACCGATCCAAAGGCAACGTGTTCCTAGACTTTTAATGGGATATTCATAAATACCTCAGAGAGTTTCGCTATTCCTATTGGTGGAGAGCGCGTCACGTGGGGTGTTTAAACCTTTGATAATGACCAGTGTTTATAACCAGTTGAGAGCGGATACTCCGCGCTAGTCTTGATGCAAGACGTTTCATGTTACGGGCGATGCGGGCGCTGCGGTAAGTTGGCCGCGCTGTGTGTGAAAGGAAAAAGAAAACGTGTTGAACCAAGACTATACGCGCATGCGCACGAACGGAGCTGGAAACTGTCGGGAAGTAGGCTCAGTCATAACAATGCAACGCACGGACGTCGCACATGGGATGTACATAGAGAGCTCAAACACCGCGGAAAGTTTTACAGAGTTTCTTACTTGATTACGCCTTTAAACCAAAAAGGCATCTTAAATGAGAATAAAAGAGTAGTGACTCGTTCTTTCACGGCCGTCTAAAACCATGCAGGGTCATTCCGTTGTGTAAAATAGGCCCTCGCCTTCGGCTCGGGCCTTTATTACACGGCAAGACCCTGCCGGTTATAAACGGCTGTGAAAGAACTCATCGACAAATTATTCCCTTATTTATTTATTTCACTTTTATTTTGAACCCCATTTTTTTTACGAATACTGTCTCGGACACCATAAAAATAAAGGGCTTCACATAGCAAATATATTGAGGTTACGAAGTTTTATGTCTCCCCACGGAATAACTAACGTACTAACGAACAAAAGTACTAACGAACGAAATGATTTAGAGGAAAATTCATAATATAATTCGTTCCCCAAAACAACAATAATTATCTCAAATACAACAATACTAAAAGACTATCAAAATAGTTATTTTGAGTAACAACAAGTTTTCTTCAAGGGGACAAAATAAAAGTTGGATGTTTGTAATGAACATTTGGGGTAATGAACTTGGCGTGGTAACAATCAGGTTTACAACATGTTGATTTGAGGTAATTATGATTAAATCAAAGGAACGACTCCATTCCTTTGTTTACCTGTTCCTTTGTACATTGGCCCGCCTCCGTACAAAATGGTACACTCTAAAAACTTCAAAAACTAAAGAGTTGAATCCAACACTTGCATGAGTTCGGTGAGTGACTATACACTTTGAAAGAAAATTATCCAGCATTTTTGTATAATTATGTTAAATCCAACATTTTAAGGTATTCAGTCAACAATATAAGTGCCAGTTTAACGTTTAAAAAGCTGATCCAACTATTCCAAGGAATGTTTTTGAGAAATATTGAAATAACAGTTAAATTGTTTAATTAACCCTTCTTGCGTTGCATCAAAAATTTAAAATACTAGATTTAACAAATAAAACGCTAGATCTTACACTGTCAAAGTGTAGTCACTCACCGAACACATGCAAGTGTTGGATTCAACTCTTTAGTTTTTAAAGTATATCCACTAAATGAATAGCATTATTATTATTATTATTATTATTATTATTATTATTATTATTATTATTATTATTATTATTATTATTATTATTATTATTATTATTATTATTATTATTATTATTATTATTATTATTATTATTATTATTATTATTATTATTATTATTATTATTATTATTATTATTATTATTATTATTATTATTATTATTATTATTATTATTATTATTATTATTATTATTATTATTATTATTATTATTATTATTATTATTATTTCATTTTATCACAGCATGCAAAAGAAAGATCTCATTTTCCTTTGTGCCGGTAACTCCTCGAGCCGGGCTACGTCCCGTAGCCTTAGATCTCAAGGGTCTTTCTCAGGATCCTCGCTGTTCCCAAAAGCGCTGCCTTCTGTAATAGATCTACCCTCACATTTGTCCCTATTTCATCTAGATGTTTCCCCAGTGCTTTGGGAATGGTGCCAAGTGCTCCAACCACCACGGGGACTACTTTTACCTTTACCTGCCAAATCTTACGAAGTTCCCTGGCCAGGTCCTGGTACTTCTCGATCTTTTCCATCTCCTTCGAAGCTACCCTTATATCACCTGGCACAGCTATGTCAATGAGATGACACATCTTCTTCGTCTTATCTAATAGCACAACATCCGGACGCCTATGTTGTATAACATGATCGGTCTGAATGTTAAAGTCCCATAGGATCTTGACCTGGTCGTCGTATTATTATTATTATTATTATTATTATTATTATTATTATTATTATTATTATTATTATTATTATTATTATTATTATTATTATTATTATTATTATTATTATTATTATTATTATTATTATTATTATTATTATTATTATTATTATTATTATTATTATTATTATTATTATTATTATTATTATTATTATTATTATTATTATCATTATTATTATTATTATTATTATTATTATTATTATTATTATTATTATTATAGATTGAGCGAGCAAATTATGTCGTCTCTTGAAATGAAAGTTCTCAGGAAATAATTGTATGGTTACAGAGCCCTCGGTTAGTCAATTAAATGTAGAGTATCTTTCCGAGTTATGCCGTATATCAGTCAGTTTATGAGTGTAGTTTGTTTGGACCTGTTTTCTGTTTGGACCTGTTTTCTGTTTGGACCTGACGGGAAATACAGTGAAATGCAACTTGATTCAATTCAATTCAAGTATTTTTAGTTAAATGTTCTGTAAACCATGTAATTGTGATATACATGTAGTTGTGAGAACTCTGACAGGTATAGTTTTCATAAACCCAGAAACGTCAAGTAGCACATCATGCGCTCCGTTACGTTTAGTTAGGCCTACCGATTAAATTTTCTCGAGGTATAACGAAATAACATTTCGTTCCACGAAACGCTTGTCCCCACAAAATGTTCAACTTCTTCATCTCCAAATGCCTCCAATGTTTCTGTTTTTACCTGTTCAATTGTTTTTACCAGTCTCTTTAAGGGCGCCGAATAATAATATAGCAGAGTAGCCTACTATGATCGATATGACTTGTAATGGTATACACAACATTCAGACTGGAGTCTCTCTAGAATTCAGTATTCCACGAGACAATGTATTATTTATCAAACTGTTCGATGTAAATGCTTCGCTTTTACCAACGATTCCTGGTTGATAATCTATAGGATCTGATTGTTGTTTAATTTGGCTTTTGGGTTTGTCTGGCTCGAATGGAATGTTGTTTTCTAGTGGCCCGTATACATCGTTAAATACATTATTGCTTGAAATGATGGTTTCCATGTCGACTTTCTCGGAATGTATTTGATGAAGAAGCAGTTTGTCATCTGGTTTGATTGTGTTATCGGTTATTCGAATGTTGTTTCCTATCGTTGATTCACTGCCAGTGGTTGACACTATGTCGCTTGCCATCTTTGGAACATCACTTGAATTAGCAATGGCAGGTGTTGTGGCCATAATGTCGTGTACGGTACCACCTCTACAGGAATCCATCTCATGGTTATTTACATTATCGCATGGAGCAGGTATTCTCCTTGGTCGATATCCACGTGGAAGCAGTGACGTATCAAGTGACGTGTCTCGAATCAATCTCTTCCGACGGTTTGTCACCAGCGGACTGGACATGGGGGTACTGGAGGTAAGACGAGACAAGTTGGAGCAACGTCTTGAGCCATAAGACCTTCGTATAAGCGGATGATGGTCTCTACAAAACCAACATGTTAGGATTTTCCTAAAGGCTCTTCGAAATGTCAAATTGGACATTGCATAAATGACGGGATTAACACAGCTGTTACAATATCCTAGCCAAAAGAAGAAGGTAAAGACGACTTGAGGAACCTTACAACTGCTACACACGGAAGCTGTCAAGAAAACAACAAATAATAGCACTATATTATTTGTAAAATATGCAGGATTTTGGGTGTAGTGATCCTACATTTAACGATTCCTACATTTCATGATATAAAGATCCTTTCGGATATGTTTGTATTGGGCGTATTGTTCTTTCAATATCAAAGTATAATCAGTGTCGCCATCACAGCCCACTTATTATTAGAAAGATGTAATACAATTATCCACACAAATACGCCTCGAACTTGCGTGGTTTTCTTTGTACCTCGACGACAAACACGGTCGGCCATTTATGGGAGTCAAGTTTTTGACTCGCATAAATGGCCGACCGTGTAAGTTCGCAAAGCAAAACGAAAACCACGCAATTTCGAGGCAAATTTGTGTGGATCATTGTATTCTACTTTTAAAACATCTTTCCACCATATATGCATTTTATAACAAACGGTTACAAATTAATGCTTTTCTTCTGGACATTTTTTAGGCCGTAGATGCTCTCTGGTGCAATCTAGGGAGTCTGAGGGGGGTGATGTGCCCCCCTCTCAGATGTTGGAATATTTTTAAAGGCATATTTCAAGTTTTTATGCATCATTTGTTTTGCTATTGGTAACTGCATCTAAAGAACAACTCGATTTATAGCCTCGTATCCTTATACTTCTGCAAAGTAAATGCTCAGACGGCGTTTCATCTTTATAATCACCAGCATCGTCAAGGATTGATCCAGAATTGGTTTTAGGGGGTTTAGTGAAATTGGGCCCTGGCATACGACCGTAAGCATTCGATGTCTGTGTTTTGATTGGTCCGTGATGCCACTGCATTTCTCAATGACATCATTGTATCCAATTGAATCACTGGATCTGAATAGCAAGTACCTAGCGGATAAAGACAGGGGCCAAGTCTATTTTGCATTGTGGTCTAGCTGGTGATCAAATTTGATCATATTCCACAATGCACCTCATAAAACAGTCTGCGCTTACGCAATGGTATTTGCGAAAAGGTCTATGATCGAACGATCACTCGCCCTATCGTGGTGACGTCATGTACCCATCGGGCCAGCCCCAAGTGATGCGTTCCACTAGCAGGGCCCAATTTCATAGAGCTGCTCAGCACTTGGGGCTGACCGGGGTGAGCCCCTGGAATGACGTCAAACGTAATCGAGCGCACCGGGCCAGATTTATCCGCAAAGAAAGGCAGTAGGTCCCTGCCGCTAGATCGAGTGATTCAATTGGATACAATGATATCATTGATAAACGTGCAGTGACAGTGTGCGTTTGATTAGCTCCCTGGGTCTACCCCACGGTGCTCACTCAGGTGAGCCCCTGACAAAAGCTAATCGAACGATCACACTCGCCCCCTCTCGTGGTGAAGTCATTGCACCTCGGGTCACCCCCAAGTGACCCACTCCACAAGCAGGGCACTGGGGGCTGACCCAGGTGAGCCCCTGGAATGACGTCAAAGCTATTCGAACGTACCGTACCGGGCAGACCGGGGTCGACCCAGTGCAGCTAATCGAACGCACCCAGTGATGCCACGCCCGCAATATAATTTGACTGCGTATATACCTCTAGGTGCGTTCAGTTAGCTCCCCTTGGTCGACCCCGGTCTGCCCCCGGTATTTTCAAATAGCTTTGACGTCATTCCATCAGGGGCTCACCCGGGTCAGCCCCCAGTGCCCTGCTTGTGGAGTGGGTTGGGTCACTTGGGGTGACCCGAGGTGCATAACGTTACCACGAGAGGGCGAGTATGATTGTTCGATTAGCTCTTGCTATAGGGGCGCACCCGAGTGAGCACCGCGGGGTAGACCCATCGAACGCACCCTCAGTGGGTGCGTTCGTTTAGCTTCCCTGGGTCGACCCCGGTGTGTGTTTTTTTTTTCAGGACGAAGTTTGCAGATAATTACCCACGTTCGTCCTGGTGAAAAAAACCGCCACACACCGGGGTCGACCCAGGGAAGCTAAACGAACGCACCCATGTGAAATGAGGGTAGGTCAACGGTGAATATACACGCCGGTCTCGAGGCAGGTCTCTGGCGATATTCACAAGCCTCGAAGTGTGAATTTAGATGTTCAGGCTAATCAAACGCACCCTATATATGGGTGCTAAACCAACAACCAGTCGCCGCTCTCGTAGTAGGCTTGTGGACAAGTCGTTAAATCGGCCCCACGCGCTGAGATAGTGCTCTCGCGAGATCACTGCTCTCTCGCAAACTGAGGGCCAGCCCCCAAGTGACCCACTCCACAAGCAGGGCACTGCGAGCTGACCTGGGTGAGCCCCTGGAATGACCTCAAAAGCTATTCGACCGCACCAGGGCAGACCGGGATGACCCAGAGCAGCTAAACGAACGCACCCATAAGCTCTATGATCGCACCTCAATAGATACATTTTGACGCTGATGGCGCACTGCTATATGGCTTGTTTGCTAGTTGGCGCAATATATGCTTAGGGACCTCGCACACGAGAAGGGGAGGGACTTGAATCAAGTCTATAATGGGACGTTGATTTGAGAGGAAGGGGCACACATCGGTATATGGGCGGGGATTGAAACGGGGGTAAAGAGTACGACGGCTGAATAATGAGTAAGTAGTTGAACAACAAAGATGGTATATTTTATGTTTCAATCGCATTATATATAACTGACAATGAACTGACAAAAATGACAATGAAAACTTACTTAACGGTAGCAAGAAGAAGAATGGTAACCAGCAGATGATGAAGACACTAACCACAATCCCGAGTGTCTTGGCTACCTTCTTTTCTCGGTTGAAAGTTGCCGTTCTTTGAGATAAATTCCGTGACCTCGAAGTACTGGAAGAATAATCATGTGACCGTATACTACATTTTCCTGAAGATTGCAAATTATTCCCCACATGGATGCGAAGTATAATACGACCATTATCAAGATCTCCATTCTGTCTTTTGCGGGCCTTGTTTTGAATAGATTTAGTTTCGTGTGAAACTGCACGATAAATACGAAAATACAGAACTATTATGACGGCAGAAGGTATGTAAAATGATCCAGCCACGGAAAAGAAAACATAACCTACGGAGTCCGACAATGGACACTCTAACTGAGATGTTTTGACGGGTCTCCATCCGAACAAGGGTCCAACTGCAATACCAAATGAAATAAACCAAACGAAAATATTGATCGCTATTGCTCTTTTTGGCGTCATTATAAGTCTGTGCTTTAGGGGCCGCGTAACTCCTATATAACGGTCGACACTTATGCAACATAAGCTGTTAATTGAGGCCGTGCAACACAAAACATCTACCGCGGCCCAGATGTCACAAAAAACGTCTCCGAATGGCCAATAGTGAATGACTTCAAAGGCACTTGAAAAGGGTAGTACAAGAGTACCAAGAAGCAAATCGGCTATTGCCAAGTTGACGATGAAGTAGTTGGTAACTGTTCGCAGAGCTCGTTCAAAGTAAACAGCCAACAATACCAGAATATTTCCAATGATAACAGCCAAATTGATAAGAAGAAGAGCTGAACTTGTCAGGACCATGTGGGACACGTTGAACTCAACTGCTGTGTCATTTGATACGGATGGGGATGTTACATTCCACTCATCATTTGTCACTAGCGATTGAGTGACACTTTTTTCTTCCCATACAATCTCAGTGCTTATTTGTGTATAATATCCTGCACTCGCGTTGCCGTCCAGGCTCTGCACAGTCACTCCTGACGAAATCATCACTGCATTCATCTTCTAAACAAATGCATCACTTTTCTACCTCCCTGAAATGATGTATTATTCGTTGGGGCATATCTGTAAAATGAATGAATAAACAAACAAATAAATAAAACAATAAGTAAATAAATAAAAACTACGGGAAGAACTGTCAAATTAATGTTAAAAGGTAAACTGTTTGAGTACTATATATAATAGACAAAATAAAGCCAGCGGTCTTAGGTGTTCACTGGTTAGCCCTATACAGGACTCGACCTCTGTGCTGTACACCGCACCTACATTGAGGCCCATTTCTAGGGGCGGGAATTCGTCAACCCTTTATAACTCAAATCAAAACTGGGAGCTGCATTTTTTCACGAAAACTACGGATTTGTGAGGGATATATGATGACCAAAACCTACCGCAGAAAAATGTTTGCTGCCATGGAATGTGAATCTGTTGAAATTAGTGGTTTCTTGAAGGTAACATTTTAGATGATGAAGCTTTGAAAATTTTCTGCTCCGCAAATGACCCTGATATCCAGGACGTCACTGTTAACGAAAGTGTAAGGCCGCCAGGTATATTCACTGGTATGCACTTGACACGTTTTGGTAACTACTCAATCTCAACAGATAAACACGTGTCATCTCGCATGTCGACTTTATCTTTGAATGATGACATCATGGAAATTATGATGTCGACTTCCAAAGATAAATTATCCCGGGATGACGATGATGTCCACTTCCCGATACCGTCCTTAAAAAAGTAGAGAACCCAAGATAAAACTATCTTGGGAAATATTATTGCATTTTCAGGGTCTGGAAGACGACATTCTACCTTCAAGATGTCACCATCATCATAAAACCTTACTTGATTACGAGTAATGGGGAGAGGTTGATGGTATAAAACATTGTGAGAAACAGCTCCCTCTGAAGTGACGTAGTTTTCGAGAAAGAAGTAATTTTCCACGAATTTGTTTTCGAGACCTCAAGTTTAGAATTTGAGGTCTCGAAATCAAGCATCAGAAAACACACAACTTCGTGACACAAGGTTTTTTTTGCTTTCATTATTATCTCGCAAATTCGACGACCGATTGAGCTCAAATTTTCACAGGTTTGTTATTTTATGCATATGTTGAGATACACCAACTGTCCACTGTCTTTCAGAGGGAGTTGTTTCTCACAATGTTTTATACTATCAACAGCTCCCCATTTCTAAGTAAGGTTTTTATGCTAATGTGACGGTCATGAACTATTACATATGCCCACAGTCTATTTTTTATTTAACTTCACCCTCTTACGTAATACCTCCATATAGCGCCCTCCAGCGATCTCATTTTCGCGGGCTTTCAGTTCATAAGATCCTTAGACGAAGATCTCATCACACCGTATTTATCTTCGTCAACAGGTAATTATGTTTTATATTGTTTAATGCTTACCTTTTGCGTTAATATTGTTTAACTAAATCATTCATTATGTTCCGTTTACCGTCATAGTCTTAGTTGTATATATTTACTGTTTAAATCTTTGATTTATTGACTCGTTTGCCATGTATAACGGAGTCAAACGAGAGTTACCCTTAGTTCATGTTCATGCCTTAAGACAAGTTATGTATTCGTTTTGTAAATTACATCTGGACAAGTCAGTCCCTTTAGTGTAAATATATCTTGAGTGCATTTATTAAGTAAGCTCTGTTTTGGATCCAGCTTACGGTTAGTTTATATTTTCCTTTGATTTCCAAGATGGCGGACGACGCCTAGAATTATGGCGTGAACCGCAGGGAGAACTGTTTGTTTATTTATTAGTGTTAATTTAATATTCATAATTATTATTGTAAAAGTTCATAAGATCCTTAGACGAAGATCTCATCACACCGTATTTATCTTCGTCAACAGATTCATGAGTGTAAATAAAATACTGGAAAGCTAACAACTGAACAGCCGTGTCACGTCAATCTTGAATACAGTCAGAGGGGTCACACTAATAATTATTTTGAGTAATTACCAATAGTGTACAATGCCTTTGAAAACTTATATTTTACGCCATAGTTGGTAGCTGCAATTTGTATAGCCGCTTCGTTGCAGTGTGGAGGTAAGAAAACCCCAAAACATGACGTTAAAGCAGTTCATTTTGACGCACGCCGTCAACGGCAGAAGTGTTTTTAGTTTGAGGTCGGGGTCTGATTTTTTAATCGACAATTACGAAAAAATTCAGAAGTGTACAAATATTAAAAGTACATGTAAATGGTAAAAAACACGCTACAACAGGATTGCACAGCATTCTCGTCGTAAACAACTTCCCCAAAGTACCTATAAATTAACCACGGAGCATTTGTTTACCGTTTTGTTTTTTTACCCCAAATTACGAAGCATTTATAGCGTGGTAAATAGTCATTGAACGAGAATATTAAGCACGGTAAATACTTCATGCGAATGCGATACGAATTTTGACGTCACAACTTTGCTACGAATAACTTCGAATCGGTTAAAAAGTGCTCGACTCCTGCTAAAAATTCGCTGCAAATTTCGTATCTCATTCGCAAGAAGTATAAACCGGGCTGTATCCGTACTTTCGGCTGCCATGACCGATTTGCCATCTTGACGGAATAATAAAACAACGCACGCAAACCAACAATGTGAGCAACATATGATTTGGTATATTATTACTAACCTGACTCCTCCTCCTCCTTCGTGTCAAGACATTACATAAACAAAACGTCTGCTATACAAGTTAAGCTGATGTTTCAAACAGAACATTAAGTTATGTAGAATCACCAAATCCGTATCAGTACGGCAGTACCAGTAGGGTGTTGTACCGAGCGCTGCTGATATCACACCGTTGCAATAAGCCCTAACACTACTGACATCAGACCCACTGGGGTTAAGTTACTTTACTCTATGTATGTCATTAATAAATAATGAGACTCCCCTCCATTTCGGCCGCAACATAGTGGTAGCCGCGACTTCCTTCGCCTAGTGTTTATTCCACATGATATCACACAGGAGAATGCACCCTGTAATCTTCGATCTGCTGCCAACGAATCGATAAGTCCTGCACTTCCTGCGGATAACACATAGTATGCGCGATATTGATGGCATCGTAAAGGATTGTTTTACACGTAATTACAGTCTCATTGGAATGTCTTACTCGAGATGCTCGGTCTATCTACCTGTTGAGTTTTACCATCAAAAGGCACATGGCATTGTTATAACCACACAATCAGATGCGAAATACCATGCAAGCACACGGTTTTCGAAAAGGACATAGGGCTATTAAAGAATGACCTCACACTAAAAATTGAACAAACGCGTGTCCCGCGCATACGTTAATAAATATGATCTATGTGAATTAGAACACCAATGTAAATTTGGTAGATTTCTTTGAAGAAAATAAACACGGACTGTAGGATTGTAGAGCATTCATAAATACATCAGACAGTTTCGCTATTCTTATTGGTGGAGAGCGCGTCAAGTGGGGGTGTTTAAACCGTTGATAATGACCAGTGTTTATAACCGGTTGTCCGCGCTAGTCTTGATGCAAGACGTTTCTTGTTACGGGCGATGCAGGCGCTGTCGGTGAGTTGGCCGCACTGTGTGTGTGATAGTAAGGAAAACCAGCGAATCATGCACCAAGAATATACGCGCATGCGCACGAACGGAACCGGAAAACACACGCGTAGGGACATCGTACATGTACGGAGGTGGAAACAGAGCTCAGGCACTCGGAAACGGATAAGTTTTACAGAGTTTCTTACTTTATTACGCCTTTTAACCAAAAATGTATTTATGAATGGGAATCAAAGTGTGTTGAATCGGTTTTGGTAAGGATGGCGTCATAACTGTTTTATTTTAAAAACAAAATAATGATCAACAAGCCATGTCTACAAAATGTAATATAAGTTTTGCTTAATTTTATTACATAAAGAACAATCTTCGATGAAGCCACATGTTGCTCTATAGAGCTCATCAAAGCTCATTGTGAATTTCTCAATGAACTTCCGGTTGTCACCTTAAAATTTGGGTAAATTAAATGTATTTGTTTTTGTCCTTGAAGACCTAACCGATGATTACGAGAACAATATTTGGTAAAGTTCGTGAATGTTTATTGTTTGCAACATGGTGGCCCTGAAGGGACATCGCACATCGCAAATATGTTTGCAAATATCTTTGCAAATATTTGCGATGTCGCAAATATCTTTGCAGATATTTGCGATGTCGCAAATATCTTTGCAGATATTTGCGATGTCGCAAATATCTTTGCGCATATCTTTGCAAATATTTGCGATGTCGCAAACATCTTTGCAAATATCTTTATTATGTGTCAAATCTATCAAAAATGCATACCTTGTCGCATACTTTGTCGCATAGTTTGCATATTTGTGGCGAGAATTTTTTCAAGAGCCTAAAGAGTTGTTTGGGTTTGGCGCTCTCTTTTGACTCAACTTCCTTAGCCGGCCTGTGTTACCGCTGCGCTGTGTACATAGTAACGGAATGAAGGCTGGAACCCAAAAAAACTTCTAGGCTCTTGAAAAAATATCGGACACAAATATGCAAACTATGCGACGGAGTATGCGACATCACAAATATTTGCAAAGATATTTGCAAAGATATTTGCGACATCGCAAATATCTGCAAAAATATTTGCGACATCACAAATATTTGCAAAGATATTTGCAAAGATATTTGCGACATCGCAAATATTTGCAAAGATATTTGCGACATCGCAAATATTTGCAAAGATACCATATTAAACCGTTATTATGCCTCATTAGCAATTTGCAAGGAATACAAATCTAAAGAAACAATGAAAGATCGTAACATTGAAAACAAATATTCTCAAGGTAAAGCTGCAATGTTTAATTATTTTGGGCCCACATTGGTACAATAGTACGCGTCTTCGAATAAAATGTGGGTTTTTTTGCCACAAATTGGTGGTATATAGGGTGAAAAGATGTGTCAAACCTACCAAAAATGGCCCACTGAAGTTCCATAAGTACGCTCATGCCTGATGACACATTTTCTGTTGGACATAATCTCCGTTGAGCAAGGCGGACAGAATGTTACAAGAGACAGTTTATCATAGGAGATACTGTCTCTGTGACGTTGTACCTTATCAGAAGAAGTTCGTCGTATGGTGGGGGGGGGGGGGGGGGCACATGAAATGATGAGGCCTCTTATAGCATTATAATGGACGGGTTTTACTTTCTAGCTCGGGCGCGCGCAACCAAGCATACGAAGACGCAAGCGAGGTGTACAAGCACATTTACAGCATGTTCATGCCACGTACAATCATGGAGGAATAATCATTTATTTACATGTTAACATTCTTTAGATTTGATCCTCATCCTGTGGCCCATGTAGTTTGAAACACGATTTGTATATGGCAGTTGGATTGCACATGACGTCATTGACCGCCATCTCGATGAAACGTGCACGTGTGAAAGGCCGGTGTGTCAGGAGATTCACCCCCCCCCCCCTCCCACCGAAGATTTTGTTCCTCCATATGGCGAACTGTCTACACTTCTGATATTGAGATAGCGTCCTCTTTTGAAACATCCCCCAAAGCCCACGTAAGGGGACAGCATCTCCGGCAGGTAGATCTTGGACACCCCCATCGATGACGCTTTATAATGTGCAATTCATCTTTTCGTTTTTAGACATAGCACTGTGCATGACATGCCACCAAATCAATGAAGAACAAGAGGGGACGGTTGCTGAATGACTTCATGTCTTTTTCCGGGCTACCATTTTGAGCGTGCACGTGTGGATCGGCTAAATATCCAAATTAGGCCCTATTGGATAATTTACACATAACAGGGTTGTGTTTTGGTGGGACCCCAACCAGCAACATGTTTGAGTTTCGCGCGTCTGGTTGAACCGCGATCTGATGAAGAGCAGGCTGTTAAAACCAAACGGTATCCGACTTTTTGTGTCGGTTTTTATAGGCTTGGTTTCAAGATGGCGCACTCTAAATCTACCCCGAACATCAATGGAATTCCTTTTTAAAATGCACTAGCCTGGAGCATAGCAGTTAAATACTGTTGAAGAAATTACAAAGAGTAAGTTCCAGTACTTGCAACATAATTAAGTCTGTATCTTTTAAGAACATTAATTTTCAAAAGATCTTTAGCAATTAACTGTTTTTGTTACCAACCAGTTTTCGCGTAGCTCTCGAACATTGTTTCGGTCAGCGAATTTTACGCCACGAACTTTTTTCCCACCGCTCATGGCCGCCAAAACACGCTCCTTGGGCTATGATGGTCGAGCAAGGCAATCTGAAAAACGTCGCGGCGAGATCGTAGACCAACGGCAGGATTCGATACTATATGGCGTGCTGTCCATAGTTCGCCTCGGTCCAATCCTTTAGCCAAAGGCTCGAGGTAGACGTGCGTGTTGGAACATTGGATTCCTGTTTATGAAATAATTAATCATCAGTAACTCTCTGCAAACAGTCGTTGTAATTCCTTGCCTTGTGCATAGGGCTTCATCTCAACATTCTTCTCAACTTGGTATAAAAGATCGTTTCCACGATCCATTGAGCCTCCATGCTTGATTATAATCATAATTATATCGTGTTTACACGTTGTACTGTCCAGATTCAACGTGTCGACTTTTACAATCGTTGCTAACATCTCTACATCATGAACAAACAGTTGTAGATAATATCCCAGCGGTCTTGGATGAGCCCGGTGGTCCCAGTGAAATAAGGGCTGATTACGTGTTTATAGCGGGCTTGTTCCAATGGGTGATCGATTTCGACGTACCATTTCCCCATAGTACGCGCTGCTGGGTCATACTTGCCCGTAGAGTGGATCGACCACAGGCCTAATTAAAATGTGCCATTTTAATGAGCCCTACAGGGGCTGCACTTCGGCGGCTGTTACCAATAACTGTTTCGGCCATCGGTTAGTGATTAACAAATGGCCAATTCAACCCAAACAGTTATTGGTTACAACTGCGAAATCGCCCCAGAGGTTTTAGCGAGCAGCGCGGGCGGGGGGAGGGGGGTTGCGCGGGGAGATCGATCACCATTCTGAACAACGAGATTGAGTATTTTCCTTTTTTTTTTATCTTTTGACGTGTCAAATTGACCGCGGTAATATATTGTAAATTGTATTGGTCGCGAACCATCGAGAACCAGTCACGTGATGTGCTACAAAGACGAATGTACATTTTTTGTCGCGGTGAAAGCGTTCAGAATCTCCCTGCGATTCCAGCGGTATTCTCGCGAGACTGCTTGCCCCGCGAGATTCCTGCTCTCACGTACGGTCAAATCGGCAACCAGGTTCGCGCGCGAGCAGTGATCTCGCGAAAGCAACGCCACAACTCGAAGATCTCACTGCGGCAGACCATTAACGACTCGTCCATCAGTCTACTTGGGGTGATGATGTACCACCACTTGATCGTGCCCATCACCTTGTACCAACATAAGAAATAGCTTGGGCATGAGGTTGTAATTAATTTATGAAGCAATATCACTGCCAACGATCACATGTTCACACCACTGTTTGTATGCTTGTGCCAAGTTCGTCGTAAGCTTTAAAACCATCTCCACCAATATTATTGCCAACAATGCATTAACCAATGTATTTTTACCGAGGTGCTTGCAGCCCAATGTTTTGTAGAGAACAAGGCGGTTGGTGGCTGCAGCGATAGCGGCCCGCCAGATAGATTATTTTATAGCGTCCGCCAGAGCGATTATTTTATAACGGTCGTCAGAGCGATTATCACGTGGCGGCTGTCAGATAGTTATTCTGTGGCTGTTGCTTGATAGATCATGTGGCGACCGCAAGATATACAAGAATTCGTGTACTTTTTCGGATCACAGAATTATGTTGTGGCCGCTAGATGGAAGTAAGCGGCCGCCAGATAGAATATTATTTTGGTGGCCGTCAGAGAGATTATGGCACCCGCCATATTATTAGATTATTATGTGGCGGCCATCAGGTAGGTTTTTATGATTTGGCCTCAGGGCGTCAGAAAGATAAAGGGAACATCAAAATATCCACGTGCCAGTGTAGAAATGTTTGACCTTTTGTAAGCACTGTTCGGCTTCCGTAGTCCGGTAAGACCCTGACTTGTATTAAATCAAGGCGTTGCGGACTGATGTGCTCTTGCCCGTTTCTTATTGCGCGTTGTTGTGACAATGAAGAGGTGCATCGGAAACTGAAGGGATGCACAATGTGCACTGTATTTGGATTCCGTCCTACCTGTAATCAGAGTACCGCACTTCGTTTTCATTTTCTTTTCCGGTAAACCCCCGAGACGCGAATAGGTGACAAAACATGCTACTGATAGAAGAGGACGTGAAAAGAACACCGCTGATACAGTTTCCTGAGGTGGTCACTAATCCTTAACCCCAGGGAGAAACGTATACACAATCAACCAACCCCAAGCAAACCACTTGGTTCTTCTTTTAAGACACAAAGCACACAGCCCAATTGTAAATGAATACCGGCAAACACCATCAGTAAATTAAATTTCCCTGTAGTTATCAGATTAAAGTGAAACGCCAGTGTGCATTGAGACAGTCTTCAATTACAAAGATAAACGTGGAGAAGATCTATTCAACACTTAAAACTATGCCGTAGTTCAAAATAAACAATTTGCCAGTTTTTTCATTACAGTCAAATTATCTGACGGAAGATACAGGGCTTATAATTTCCCCCACCTGAAAATGACTGAAATTAAAGGTTATATGATTTTTATTCAACCTGAATCGCATCACAATAATAGTTGAGAAGGTCAACAGTATAGCACCCCCGGCATTGATGTTTGGAGTACACATTTTTTTAAGTCAATAATTAAGTGTAAATTAAACCCAAAATGAGGGATGGGAACACACACAGAAATGACCGTTGAACTTGCCTAGTTGTTTCAAAGAAGGCGCCACTTTTCAAGTTAATAAAAATAATATCAAAGTCTTATATAGCGCACGTATCTACCAAACAAGGTACTCAAGGCGCTGAGTTCACATTCAAACTAGGGCTCTGGGCTTCGCTCAGCATCAGACCAAACCCATCTTGTTGAAAATAAGCTAAGCAGCAAATCTCTTCAATCCGCTGCATATAAATCATTTTCCTAAGCCACTCCAGGACTGAGGAACCATCTTCCCATCACCATACGCACCTCTAATTCATTGCCTATTTTCAAGAAAGCACTTAAAAAACATAATTGTCCTTAGTTTCTGTTTATTGCTTTATTGCTCATTTGTTGTATTATTTGCATTGCTATTGTTTGTCTAAAGCGCAAATGAAATGGCGCTATATAAAAACCCTTTGTATTGTTATTGTTATGTATTAAGTATGTGCATAGTAATTGATTCCTTGCAATGTTTGAACGCAAAAGCCAAGTGATTAGAACCACTTTTTGGTTCAAAGAACTACTTGTTGGTTCTAAATGATCACGTGTCCTTTGTTTTGTTTGAAGAATGCTCGAAAACGGCAAACAGCTATACTTTAGCGGGAATGTGTGTAGCAGAAATTCTATTCCGGATCCGTTCGTGCGCGTTGTAGTCTTGGTGCAAGACGTTCTCGTTTTCCTTTCACACACAGCGCGGCCAACTCACCGACAGCACCCGAATCGCCCGTAAGTATCGCCTAGCGCGTAGTATCCGACTACCACCGGTTATAAACAGGTGGTCGTTTAAACAAAAGAGTAGTGACTCGTTTTTAAACTGCCGTTTAAAACCTTGCAGCCAGTCCAACCTAGATCAGACCAAAATGAGGTGAGCCACTCCAACCTAGATCAAACCAAAAGGTGAGCCAGTCCAACCCAGATCAGACCAAAATGAGGTGGGCCAGTCCAAGCCAGATCAGACCAAAAGGTGAGCCAGTCCAAGCCAGATCAGACCAAAATTAGGTGAGCCAGTCCAACCTAGATCAGACCAAAATGAGGTGAGCCACTCCAACCTAGATCAGACCAAAATGAGGTGGGCCAGTCCAAGCCAGATCAGACCAAAAGGTGAGCCAGTCCAAGCCAGATCAGACCAAAATTAGGTGAGCCAGTCCAACCTAGATCAGACCAAAATGAGGTGAGCCACTCCAACCTAGATCAGACCAAAATGAGGTGAGCCAGTCCAAGCCAGATCAGACCAAAATGAGGTGAGCCAGTCCAACCTAGATCAAAATGAGGTGAGCCACTCCAACCTAGATCAGACCAAAATGAGGTGAGCCAGTCCAAGCCAGATCAGACCAAAATGAGGTGAGCCAGTCCAATCTAGATCAGACCAAAATGAGGTGAGCCAGTCCAACCTAGATCAGACCTAGAGGTGAGGCAGTCCAACCTAGACCAGACCAAAAGGTGAGCCAGTCCAACCTAGATCAGACCAAAAGGTGAGCCAGTCCAACCTAGATCAGACCAAAATGAGGTGAGCCAGTCCAACCTAGATCAGACCTAGAGGTGAGCCAGTGCAACCTAGATCAGACCAAAAGGTGAGCCAGTCCAACCTAGACCAGACCAAAAGGTGAGCCAGTCCAACCCAGACCAGACCAAAATGAGGTGAGCCAGTCCAACCTAGATCAGACCTAGAGGTGAGCCAGTCCAACCCAGATCAGACCTAGAGGTGAGCCAGTCCAACCCAGATCAGACCAAAATGAGGTGAGCCAGTCCAACCTTGATCGGACAAAAAGGTGAGCCAGTCCAACCAAGATCAGACCAAATAGAGGTGAGCCAGTCCAATCCAGATCAGACCAAAAGGTGATCCAGTCCAATTCAGATCAGACCAAAATGAGGTGAGCCAGTCCAGTCTAGATCAGACCTAGAGGTGAGCCAGTCCAACCCAGACCAGACCAAAATGAGGTGAACCAGTCCAACCCAGATCAGACCTAGCGGTGAGCCAGTCCAACCTAGATCAGACCAAAATGAGGTGAGCCAGTCCAACCTAGATCAGACCTAGAGGTGAGCCAGTCCAACCTAGATCAGACCAAAAGGTGAGCCAGTCCAACCTAGATCAGACCAAGAGGTGAGCCAGTCCAACCCAGATCAGACCTAGAGGTGAGTCAGTCCAACCCAGATCAGACCAAAATGAGGTGAGCCAGTCCAACCTAGATCGGACAAAAAGGTGAGCCAGTCCAACCCAGATCAGACAAAAAGGTGAGCCAGTCCAACCTAGTTCAGACCAAAATGAGTTGAGCCAGTCCAAGCCAGGTCAAACCAAAAGTGAGCCAGTCCAACCTAGATCAGACCTAGAGGTGAGCCAGTCCAACCTAGATCAGACCAAAAGGTGAGCCAGTCCAACCTCGATCAGACCTAGAGGTGAGCCAGTCCAACCCAGATCAGACCTAGAGGTGAGCCAGTCCAACCCAGACCAGACCAAAATGAGGTGAGCCAGTCCAACCTAGATCAGACCTAGAGGTGAGCCAGTCCAACCCAGACCAGACCAAAATGAGGTGAGCCAGTCCAACCCAGACCAGACCTAGAGGTGACCCAGTCCAACCTAGATCAGACCAAAATGAGGTGAGCCAGTCCAACCCAGACCAGACCAAAATGAGGTGACCCAGTCCAACCTAGATCAGACCTAGAGGTGAGCCAGTCCAACCCAGATCAGACCAAAACGAGGTGAGCCAGTCCAACCTAGATCAGACCTAGAGGTGAGCCAGTTTATTTTCATGCGAGTGCACTGTTTTGGTATGTTGTAAGAGTATCCAGTCCCAATGAAATGCACACAAGGCCCGTACTTGAATTCTGCATGTTTCTCCTGATTCTACACGCCCAAGGCATTTTAATACACTTACAACATGTAGTAATCCCACCATCTGCTTACGTACGATAATTGGAAAGTACACTCATACAGGAAACCCGTCCAAACCGTACATTCAGAAAGGCCAAAGTGTGTCAAGCTGCTTATTGTCCTGACAATATTGTGACATTTCGCGTTATTCTTTAATATGTTTAAACCAAACAGCTTGGTTTATAATAACAAAGGTAAAAGTTACATTGAATTTACAAAAACGCAACTTTGTGCCAAAATGTTAAGTTTTTAGCCTACTGTTTGTGCCAGTGTTACGAATGTATTTTCCTTTCCATCTTATAAAAGAAAATCTGTAACATACATCTTTTGTTCTTTCCTTTGTCCCTTTCTTGTTCCCTTTTCTGCCATTTTCGGTCACCCACCAACACATACGCACACACACTGAGTAGTGTACGCCTGCAGCTGTGAACCTCCCTGTCCCTTTTTTGTTTACATTCTAAACTTATTTTGCAACAGCTCCCAATGGTTTTATATACGTTTTCCAACTGTGGACCTTTCCCGAGCCATGGACCCTATCGGTTTGAAAGTGTATACCAAGCTATGGGTGCGTTCGTTTAGCTTCCCTGGGTCGACCCCGGTGTGTGGCGGGTTTTAATTCCAGGACGAACGTGGGTAATTATCTGCACACGTTCGTCCTGGAAAAAGAAAACGCCACACACCGGGGTCGACCATGGGAAGCTAATCGAACGCACCCTATAAAGCAATGCATTTCAACACCTTTTTAACGAGGTTGCATTTTTTTGTGCTGAAGTCAGAGGTAGTAGGCAAAATTAATTGAACTTTACATACAACATCAGACGGTGTGTATAGTCTGCCAGCTGGAATTGAACATACAATAATTATTCAAATGTGTGGATTGGCGCGATATATTTATGTGCTTAGCATTTGTATGCATTTTGGTTATCTGCTTGTAGGAAGATTTCATGCACGTGTTTTTTCGTTGTATTATTATATGCAGCTGTTTTTTTAATATAAGTGTAAAGCGCTTTGATGCCTTGCGAAAGGCGCTTTATAAATGTTCCTTTTTGATTAATATTATTACGTACAGTGGTCGGCGTTTTCACGAAACAAAATAAGAAAAACGCTTACGAAGTTATTCAGATTTTGAAGAACACAAAATCGCCGGTCTTTTAATTGAAAACGTATAATGTGTTCAAATGATACGGTAGTGTATGAGTTAAAGTCACCTGGAAGTGGTATTTTTGAAAAATAAAGCTTTTGTCACTAATATGTGTTTTGATGAGTGGAATGTGAATAAACAGTTAACTAAGGTTTTAAAAAATCAGTTCTTATGTTATTTACAAATTTAAGAGTAGACCCCGACCCGAGAGGGCGCTGTTCGTGACGTCAATCGAGGCAGACTTTGCCTGTAATGCGTAGAGTAATCACAATTGCAATTTTTTTTCCCGGCAATGCCGACCAGGTGTATTGCTGCTGAATGCAGAAAAACACTTTTTGAAATGTACCAACTCACGACTTGGACGTACATGTACTTTGCACGTGTGTTTACTATACGCATTGCAGGCAAAGTCTGCCTCGATTGACGTCACAAAAGGGGTAGGCGGAGTCAGCCCCCAAACAACTTTATATATTTTTTATACATATAAATCGTGACAAACAATTACTAAAAAAATTGTTTTATTGTTCGTAAGCATATACTCTTATGTTTGAAAGAAAACAAAATTATATTTCCAGGTGACTTTAAATAACGTGACTAGCAACGTACTTCTTTATTTTGATGCTTTGTTAGAAAGTTGTTTGCCGGTTGTATATAGGTAATATTAAAAAAAAAACCAGCATATCAGACTCACCACACACAGGGTGCGAATTCGTGCAAATACAAATCATGCCAAACACCACGATGCGCTACCAATAGGGCAAAGATTCGTCAGTTCGTGAAAACGCATCCGTGAGTGCAGACCATTCACCGTCTTGGCAATTAGCGTAATTAGTAAATGATTATAGAAAACTAGAAATTTAACACCGATTCAGTATAAGAAAACGTAAAAAATAAAACATAAAATACTAGTGTCCTTGACGGGAGTGCGTTGGGGGGGGGGGGGGGGGGGGGCATTGCCGTTGCCCCGGTGCTTAACACCCCCTCATTTGAACTCTGGACTTTTGACATTTTGACTAATTTATGAGTTTGTCAGAAATCTGGTTTCTGCAGTTGGGGAAAAAATATCGCCACTGTAAACAAACTTGGAAATAATTTGAGACGAAGAACGCACACACCACGCGTCTAACATTGCCGCCATTGTGGGTGCCATTCATTGCGTACCAACAAAATAATAAGTAGGCCTATTCGTTTATTATTGTGAACCATCAGATTTTATGCATACATGTTTGTGTTCCAATCTTAAGCCTTACTTTTTAATTCAAGTAGATGTTCAGAAAGTATTATCTAACGAAACCTTCAGGTTATATTAGACATAGGGCTAAGGAATATATATACGGCTATATTTCCAAAGTCAATCAACAAGAACTTTTGAAAAAAAAGTGTCTGCACATAACCAATCTTGGTCAAAGCCTCTGTTAACATAGAAATCGTAAGCAAACCAGTGAGATACGAAATAGGCCAATGATGTTTTTCTCTGTCGGTGACCGTACGTGGCTCCTAATCCATCTAAGTAACGTTATAGCTGCGTATATCCAATGAGACCACAGCACTATACGGTACCACCAATGAGAATCTCTAGTTTCAATCATGTAAATAAACACTAAGTCTAGTGAACTGATACACCCGGCAGAAATCTTAGATCTCAATCGATATTCACGGTAGACCAAAAGACCAACGAACCCTAAGCTATGGTAGGATTCATGACAAAGGTATTAAAACTGACTAAAATGTTGATGTTTAGACGATGGACAAGTTAGTTTAAAGGTAATCTTTTTCCTTTTGTGTCAGCTGATGTTTAATTCTAATCATTGTAATGGGTTTAATGTGGTCATGTCGTCTAATAATAACTTATGTGTTTTGTGTGTGACATGTGACATATTCACGATTGTGAACCAGTAAGGCTAAGAGGTAAGACTGGTCCACAGTCTGTCTTACTGCGTAGGTAGTTCTATCCAGTGGGGAAATGTGATTTGACGTTTGGGGTCAATGTCACCGCGGGTTGAAATTCACTCTCAGGTGAACATTCTCACAAGATAAGATTCGAAAAGCGACCTCTGAAGTAAGATAAGTTACCAAAAATGTTCTATGGCACATCGAACAGCATGCTAATTGTTGGAACTGAACTCAGCTTTGGCACGTTGGCAAACAATCCCTTGTTAAACACCATTAATTTGCTTGGTGTCGTTGGGTAAAAACAGGCGAAACGTAATAAAAATGCAATATTCACAGGTTTTGATGCACTTTTTTTTATCGGGTGAGAAACACTTAATAACACCTAATTGGGGAACGTTTTGAGTCACATACAGTGGTTAAAGGTATTTTCTAAAAAATAACTTAACACCATATAAAAATTCAAATTATTGTTGTAACCAATAATATCACCTCGTCCTTCTTGGCGTCACTTTGAATTTTTTTAAAGTAAAAACGCACATGTTCTCGACGTGACAACTATTATTTATGGCATACATCATGCTAAAGTGACTCTCAAATAGCTAAGTTGCAAGGAAACAAATAACATGTCATTTTTGTTATTTAGTTCAACCTTTTGCCTTCTTTCATTGTGTTACTCTTCATATCTGTTGATACATTAGATTTTGCTCACATTAAACACTACGATAATAAATGCCGTAATCCGTTCAGGGTTATGGTATCCTATAACAGCCTGCGTGTTTTCATGTACAAATTCATGAGGCATTTTTGAAAACGTAAGTTCAGCGCAACCGCACAAAATAAATAAATAATATAAACAATAGATAAATAAATAGATAGAAAGACATAAACAAACACGCCTCTTCCGTGCGATTGCATATAACGACTCGAGAGAGGTTACAGCTATGGTGGGAATACCAATAAATCATATACAGCCACATTTCCTGAAGTATGGAGGCAGTTCATTTTTCCACGAAAATTAACATTTGTTTCAAATGACGGATAGGCCTAACCTTTCCAAAATGACGAATTTATTTTCAAATGTTTTGATACACCTTAGAAGGAGAGCAAGACAAAAAAAGCAACTTGTTCCACAAACATATCTTTAAAATGAGTTATGTAGCGCTTACCTGCAAACCAGCAATTGCGTTGTAGACGTATATTCACATAGCCATAGGTTATACATTATCAATGTATCAAAGTGCAGTGCTTTTCTTTAAAGCGAGCTGGACATCAATAAAAAGGTGGAACTGCAACAATAAGACCCGCATAATGTCCACATATTTTAACAAATGAGCAATAAACTAGATTGCTCCATGTTCTAACCAAATACAACTCCTGGCTGGGATTCCATAAGATTTTGTATAAGGCCATTGTACATGAGGTAATGCATGAAGCACTGGAGTGACCGCAGTACGCCTACAGGGCTATACCAGTTCGCCCATGTACCAAACAACCTTCTCCTGCATATTGATGAGCACAGGTCATTACTGTAGGCTTGAATACACTGACGACTCTCACGAGCTGATGGATTCCACGATGTCGTTTCATTCCATTATATAATAATATAAAAGTGAATAAAGAAGGACCACATCTCGCAATGGAGCTACTGCTCACGAAACTTTAAAGGTATAACACCTTGTGACATGCTGGATACTGGAATTACCACCCCCCATTCCCCCCCCCCCGCGGTATCCTCTAAAACTAGGCCCATCGTAGCTGCGGCTATCATTCGTGTATCCTGCTAGAGGGAGGGAGCGTGTGGTCACGATCATTACTTACATCTCACTCAGCTTGAGTCGACCAAGGTAACATTGAAATTAATAACATTACTCGATAGCATAAATGAATCGCAAACTAACACTGGACACGTTGGTAATTATCATAGACCATCACGTGGTGTAGGCCCTATCTCAACATAAGTATAAAATTACAAACCTGTGAAAATTTGAGCTCAATTAGTCCTCGAAGTTGCGAGATAATAATGAAAGAAATAACACCCTCTCGTCACTAGAAGTTGTGTGCTTCCAGATGCTTGAATTTGAGACCTCAAATTCATGAAATAAAAATTAATTTTTTTTATAACTTCTTTCTCTCGAAACTACATTACTTCAGAGGGAGCCGTTTTGTCACAATGTTTTACACCGTCAACATCTCGCCATTGATCGCTAAACGAGTAAGTATTTATGCTAACAATTATTTGAGCAATTACCGACAGTGTCCATGCCTTTAAGGGGTGTTACAGTACGCCCCTTGCCATTTAACACAGCTAATGCTAGGATCATACTTTGGCGATATTAAATAATAATATGTTGACCGATGGCCATATTCAATTTAAATTTATATTAAAGCTTTTCCATTTCAGTTGTTATGTATTCACTAGTGGATAATATATTGAGCACCTGTCCAGTCCTCTTTTAATTGCAAATGAATCATCGCCACACTGCATTCACCAGAGAAGCTGCCCCCTCCCAACTAAAGCACAGCTACCCGCTACCCTAGGCAGGACTGGATAACATGGAAGTCCCTCAATAACTACGGGGATAACGAAGGTGGGACGATGCACGCAAGACAAACATGAATAAATGGGGGTAAACAGATGATACCAAATGTCATGTACACAGGTGTGTACACTAGGGAGCAGTCTGACGACAGAAATACACTTCTTGTCTTCAATGATGGCTTGAGGAAACAACTCAGTTACACTTAAGAAGATCTTAGATATTTCGGTGGTTAGACAGCGCACTATGTAAAAGCATGAGCATACCTGACTGGGAATCCTTCCCTTTAAACTTGGGATTTCGAGCAGAAGTGCATGGAAATTCTGTTCAGACAAGCCTCATTACCACCGAGTCACGGGTTTGTCTATAGCTCAGATGATCTTCTTCATTGCAAAAATGAAACCCTTCCTTAATATTTTCAGGTGCCACCCCTTCTACAATTGATTTCTGTGGCCCGGCCATAGATGATACCTGCCAAATTTGGAGCTTTGGGCCAGTTGGTCACGATTCCACCCAATCTCCTGAATAACAGATGATTTTGCAAGGTGCTGTGGTGCAATAGGCATCCAATTTAAACAGGACAAATTTGTTCATGTGCACGGGACCAACGGCCTTACGTCATATTTGAAGGATGACCAAGAAACACCAGAGATCTAGTTTACACTACACACCCAACACACACAAACCACACTACACATTACCAAGGATCATTCAAGAGGGTTCATTGTTTACTATAGCCTTGCTCATAAGCAGTCGCATTATTCACTCCGAAAAGACGCCGTTGTAAACCCACCCGTATCCACTGTGCTTACTGTGTGTATTCACACCGCACGACCCAACCGTATACACCGTCACATCGCTCAACGCACACCGTACGACTACTGTGCACAAGTCATCCGCACTCGTACCACTAACCCGCATGCGGATGCCGACCCGCATGCCTAACGGCCGACGCATGCGGATAGTGTACGGGGCATCGTGTCGTGCGATTTTACGCTCAGCAGTGTATACGGGTGGGTTTTTATACAGCGGCGGTCTTTTTCTCGGAGTGAATAATTTGACTGCCTTGAGCAAGGCTATGTTTACTACAAAAGATTCCCTAAGAAATTAATTAAGGGGCGCAAGAAGAGCTTGTTTGCAAATATAAATAGTGAAAGGGTAATCATTTTTACTCTAACATAAACACTAGGTCTTTCTGCAACTGTCACAACGACACCAAACTAAAACTTTCACAGGCAACTTTTATAATTACTTTTTCTTTGTCATGTTGCCTGTAAAGTCTGCATTACGCAGACTAAAAGGTGATGATGCCACCTTAAATAATTAGTTATACAATAGTTCTGTGGTTTAAATATATTATGAATCGCATTATTTTATAAAATAATAACAAATACATTCTTCAATTCAGATTTGTTTACATGACAAAATCTGAGGATATTGATTTACTGTCTGAAAGTTGCCGATAGATTGCATATTGCCCCAAAATAAAGAAACGTCTTATAAGTGGGATACGATACTAACTGTACTTTGGCCACCGTCCGTAAACGTTGTTAACGTCGGAAAGAAACATTGCCGAACACTGTCTGGGGACATTAAAGTCACCTGGAAGTGGTATTTTGTCAAAATAAAGCTTTTGTCACTAAAATGTATGTTTTGATGAGTGGAATATGAATAAACAGTTAACTAAGATTCTAAAAAGTTAGTTTCCATTTTATCTACAAATTTAAAAGTAGGCCCGGACCGAGGGCACTGTTCGTGACGTCAATCGAGGCGCGATATTTGAAGAGAAAATGCGTAGTCTGGCCCCGTACACTACGTCTGGGTACCCGATCGGTATGATGCCTACGTACAGAACTACGGTCACGGAGCAGACTGCACGCACTGTAAGGCTGCTGTGCGGACAGTCCACTCGGATTACCCAGCACGGTGAATCGCATGCAGTGCCAACACAAGATAGTGACGCTTGGCGCAAGCTAAAAACATGCCCTCAATGTTGAAACAATACCCGGTTTTGTTCACACTAGGCAAATACTCCTTTAGGTTCGTCACTTTTTTTTCGGGTACCTTCTTCGACTTCCCACTAGCTGGAAACATTGTTGGGATGGCGTCATGTTTTAGAAAATAACTTTTTTCTTCATGTCAAAATGTGTAGTGTGTTCCGACGGCTCGAAGTGTTTGCTGCACATCGCTGGAAAGACGTTGAAACGGACCACTTGCAAACTGACGCCACCTTTTAGTTGTTTTGCTGCATCCAGTAGCAATACACGTGGACGACATTGCCGGAAATGCAAGAAAAAACTTTGTTTCGAAACGTAGAAACTCACGATGAGGACTTGCATATACATTGATAGACGTCACAAAAGGGGTAGGCGGGGTCACCCCCAAACAACTTTATCTATTTTTAAACATTTCAATCGTTACAAACAATTACTCAAAAAAACTATTTTATTGTTCATAAATATATACTCTAATGTTTGAAAAAAGTACATATTATAATTCCAGGTGACTTTAAATCACCCAAACCAAGAATGTACTGATGATGCTGTCAGGTAATTGGTTACTACACGGCTGCGACTGTTCAGTATTGCTACGGGTGTTACTAATAAGCATTTGAAGTAAACAGAAGTCTAGCCGTATCGGCTGCACATTTTTGACCCGGCCTCATCGGGTTCAACTGGTCTAATTTACGGATCCGGACAAGGTGATGTCCATCGGCTGCGTTCGATACGATAACGGTGCTTCCATCATCGGTACTATTTTGGTACGGACTCGATGGAGTAAGGGCACTATCGGATACAGCTAGCTCATTGTCTTTTTAAAGCCATTATACGCTTTCGGAAAAGAAAAAAAGGAAAAAAAGTTCACAGATTTACAAATAACTTACAGGGTTTACAGAAGGTAATGGTGAAAGACTTCTTTTGAAATATTATTCCATAAAATGCTTTACTTTTTGAGAAACAATTATCAATTCTCGTTGTCGAGAATTACGGATTTATTTTAAACACAATCATGTCATGACACGGCAAAACGTGCGGAAACAAGGGTGGGTTTTCCCCGTTATTTTCTCCCGACTCCGATGACCGATTGAGCCTAAATTTTCACAGGTTTGTTATTTTTTATATCAGTTGTGATACACGAAGTGTGGGCCTTTGGATAATACTGTTTACCGAAAGTGTCCAGTGGCTTTAAGCTAAGATTCTGACCATAATTGTTCCACATGGATCACCAATTCTTTCCCCATATCCCATCGCTACCCCATGGCCCGGTCCTGACCTGCCTCATCCTCTGACGACCACCCTAGACCACCCATCACACTTTCCATCCACACGATTCCTCATTGACCCCACACTATATCGGTGACCAAAATGACAACCTCATAATCAGAAATTTCCTTAGTTTCATGCATATCTGCTGCTGGCCAGCGTGACTTTGGTCCGATCCAGTTTGTTCACTTCTCTTTTAGAACTCTTGAGTGCAGCTGACTAACATCACCTCGGACTAATCAACACACAGAATATGGAAAGTTTTATACTTTCGGTCTGCATAAATATGTTGTGTGTACTACATGCACTTGCATTTGACTGCGTATGTGAAATGATTGAGGTGAAAGGTGATTATGGACGGGGATTGACGTAGTAGGCTGGGCCCAATTTCATAGCTCTGCTAAGTACAGGAATGACAACCAAATTTCCACGTGATTTTCAGGACTAGCAAACAACAGCTGAATACCAGTAAGAAGCAACATGCAAAGACTGGAAATTTGGATGGCATTCCTGTTTTTATCAAGGAACAAATGTCATAGTTTCATGCATATCTGCTGCTGGCCAGCGTGACTTTGGTCCGATCCAGTTTGTTCACTTCTCTTTTAGAACTCTTGAGTGCAGCTGACTAACATCACCTCGGACTAATCAACACACAGAATATGGAAAGTTTTATACTTTCGGTCTGCATAAATATGTTGTGTGTACTACATGCACTTGCATTTGACTGCGTATGTGAAATGATTGAGGTGAAAGGTGATTATGGACGGGGATTGACGTAGTAGTAGACAACCAAATTTCCACGTGATTTTCAGGACTAGCAAACAACAGCTGAATACCAGTAAGAAGCAACATGCAAAGACTGGAAATTTGGATGGCATTCCTGTTTTTATCAAGGAACAAATGTCATGTTAAACAAATGTTGGTGCTTAGCAGCTCTCTGAAATTGGGCCCTTGTGGCCACTCTCTGGCGTTAGCCTCGAAGTGTGACGTCAGATATTCACGAGCCTCGAAGTGTGACGTCAGATATTCACGAGCCTCGAAGTGTGGTGTCAGAAGATGTTCAATATAGGATCTGGTGATGGCACAGTAATAAGTCCTTGATCAACTCCTGTGGAATTCTCGTTTACGTACTCGTTATCTGGGCCTGTGTCGACTGGGCATCCTTTGGAATTAACAAAATGTGTTAACTCATGGATAGTCATCAACCAAATGACCGCTTCATAAGTGCGTTTGTTATCTAACCTTGATGACTGCACTTGAACAGTAAACGTTTGCTCTCACACCATTTGTACTGTTGTATCATTTTGCTATGATCCCTTTTTTTCAAAGTATTTTCATTGTCTCTGCCATCAGAAATTTGGATTTTTACCCATGGTCGCTGGCGGTCCAAAAGTGAAAAACGCAAACTTCCAAATTTCAACTATAGCAGAATAAATTAGAACGAACATTTCAAGACCAAACCAGAATTCTAAATTTCTACTAGCAGAAAATGGGAATGAACGGTTCGATCCGAACCCAAAATTAATTTTTTTTACTAGTAGATATTTGGTTTGGTCTGAAATATTCGTTCCAATTTTCTGCTAGTAGAGAGTGTGAAACTATTTTGCATTGCTCACTTTCAGACCGCCTGGGTATAGTGAACTGTACAGATCAAAGTTTCTGATGGCAGCTACAAACTGAAAATTTTGAAAAGGGACTATAATTATTTGAACGTAAATTCGTTTTTTTCTATCAGATTTTGGGGGAAATGGGTTGTTTACTTTTGGCCTTTTTCCTCCATAATTTGAACCCCACAACAGGTAGGCCTACCCTGGATCCTTCAATTTGACGGGATTGTCGAAGAAACCGTTACAACAAAAACTAAGATTTCCCCTAAAAAATGGATCAAACAGTTACCCCACTATTTAAACTTATTGCTACATCACACATTTACAAATATTCACAGCATTTGTGAAAACAATTCGGGAAATTATGGAAAATTGCACATTTTTTGTTGTTATAAAAGATTTTGAAAAAACACAAAAAAACTCCCTTGTTAATAGTAATGGTATTTTTTAACGACCATAACATGCTACTGTGAGTGATACCGTTTTAAGCAGAATTTTTGTCAAAATTCCAAAGTAGGAAAATGCGTAAAACAATGTCTCAATGCAGCAGACATCAGATGTTCAGGCTAGCACCCCCCGCCAAAAAAAGGGGTTAGTAATCCACAAGAGGGCGCTATTTCAGGTAGTTTGTAGGGAATTATCAGCACACCCACACACACGCACCCCCACACGCACAACAGCGAAGCTCTATATACGGACGTACGTGTACCGACCGCCGGGGACGGACCACACCACCGTTCGTCGTCGTGGACATCTTCTCTCTCCTGCATCAACCTCGAAGGAACAAGGATCTGTGCCACATACATGGTGTCATTTGAAAGATTTTCAAAGTCTTCATTAACATGACCAAAAGTAAAATACCTAACAGGTAACAGCTTTTACTTTAGATTTCCTGCACTTTCCTGTTTGTGTATGTGTGTTTAGAATTTTGTGGTTTTGTCCTTCCTCCTTTCTCACAACACAAACGAACGGTTCTGTTTGTTTAATACTTCTGAAGTTCTGGCATTTCCATGTACACACAAATCTCCTTTTTAAAATCAAATCTCGCCAAAATTAGGCTCTTTGTGATTGAGGTAGTGAAGTATGGCAGACAAACGCAAAGAACTTTCAGGGTGTTTTAGGTGTTTTTATGAACCATTTTAGCTAGGCATATTTTTCGTTTAGTTTTAAAAAGGTAAGATTTTCTACTAAAATTATAGATTATCTAAAATATCAACCAGAAAGGCTACGATTTGTCCCATCTTTGCAGGAGATTGAAGATTATGTTGTATACTTTCATGAAATCAAAAAATTATGTCATTGCGTTTTGTAAACAAAAAGTTACGCGGCAGGAAAGGTGCCTGCAGGAATATTTGTAACGCGCAGATTTGGGGTATCGGAGGATACTGCTACAACAATTATAATGCCAATGACCCCGATGCGTGACGATCCGTGCTTTGTGTACAAAACATAAAGGCCACACGTTTAGGAACCACCAAGTGTACATACTGATTACTGGTACTCTGTATCAGCGCCTTGTTTGGTGGGCACTATATAATCAGACTTCGATATTATTATTTAATTAGTCGTGGAAGGAAGTTGCGTCGCCTGTTCTTTGAGTCCTAAATCGGGGACTTGATTCTTACTCGGCCGTAAAGTGATGTTTTATGAATTCGGAGTTTGGACACCTTTTGATTACGGGGCAGACGTAAAGGGGTTTTAGAACAACCCATTCTGGGAGCAGTTTTGGCCTACCATCTTTCTTTTCAGACAGTGTGGGCGTAAGCCCCCATAAATTGGTCCAATCCGCTCCATATCCTTGGCCCCAGCACCATGGTGCACCATTGATCAATGCAACGATCTGTATCATGAAACTTAACCGGGATACATAATGCTACTCAAGTTGTTTTAAGTCAGCCCATGGACCATTACTCCATGGACAGCCCTACACCTGGGTTTTAAGTCAGCCCATGGACCATTACTCCATGGACAGCCCTACACCTGGGTTTTAAGTCAGCCCATGGACCATTACTCCATGGACAGCCCTACACCTGGGTTTTAAGTCGGCCCATGGACCATTACTCCATGGACAGCCCTACACCTGGGTTTTAAGTCAGCCCATGGACCATTACTCCATGGACAGCCCTACACCTGGGTTTGTTTAAAAAAAACATGTTTTGGGTAAAAATCAAATGATAATTGAGTCTGAACTTTAAAACAAATCTCAACGATCTTGACAACTTGCTAATTTTCGAAGCCCGCACACTTTCTCATAATTAGTCGGGCTCCATTATTAACTCTAACGATATGATCAATTGCTACAATTGAAAGAACCCGACTAACTACACAATGAGAGCGTCTAAGTAGTGTGACGTCATCATGACATTGTTTCAGGATCATTCTGGGCTCGAATTTGGGGAAAAAATCCACAAGACCGCAGGGCTTGTTGCTCAGAATTTTTACTGGACCGGAAGATTTTTTACAAGACCAACATTTTATTAGGAAAAAAAAAAGTTAACACGATAGAACAGCAGGCCTTTTTCATCCCTTAGGAGGCTTTTTTTGCTGTGAAACCCAATCAATAAAGTTCCATATACCTACTTCACGTCATTCTCGCTGCCTCAAAAAAAATAATTTCTGATTTGACAGGCAAATCACCAACAAAACACTGCAACGTGCAGCATTCATAAAAAGATCGTCATAAAAAAAGATTGACCAAAAATTTGACAGCAGTAGTCAGAAGCTCATCACTGTTGGTAGCCATACTAAGCGAGACGTTTGGCAACAAGACCTTACTTTTAATCCATGCAACACAGGGATGTGTGGTATTGCAACCAGACCTTCTTAATGCAAATTCAACACTCCTTTGTAAGGTAACAGACTTTACACATGGTCAGTGGTAAACAAACATCGCTGCACTAAGGTGTGCCGCCGCGCCGGGTACCAACACATTACTCCCTCGTCCCCGCTCGCTCACTCCCCGGGTGCATAAACATAAATGGTTTGAGACTAGATGTACAAGGTGTGGGCATGAGTAAACTGAATGGAAAACTTGTATATGCAGCAGCCTGATGCACGTGAAAAAAGGACGGATTGACGTTCCGCAAGCGTGCTCAGAACACTGATATGACGACAAGTAAAACAAAAACTTTTATTCTAAATGAGATTGAACTACATTTTTTAATGAAAGATAATATATTTCATATAATTATTTGTAATAGTAACTATATTAGTATGCATAAAAAAACCACAAGACCGCCGGACTTGTTCGGCATAAAGTTTACTGGACCGAAGCTAAAATCACTGGCCTCGGGCCTGCGGTCCAGCGTGAAATTCGAGCCCTGATCATTATTGCACCATTGCCTTTCATCACTGAAACTTTCATTGCAATTGCTCATTAGGAACTATGCGTAAAGCTGCTTAAACGAATCGCTTGTTACATGTACATGTATCTCAATGGCTTTTTGTTTTGAGAATAAACAAAAAACTTTACTGAAAATAAGAAGTGTTGCCTTACGACACAGCTCAAAATCTGACATATTACAGTAAACTAATTTGGTCCTTTTTGTACAATGAAGCCTACACAATCTTAATTTTTAACACACTAAAATCTCCACGTAATTGTGATCCATTTACCACGCAATCAACATTGCTGTATGGTTCTAGCTTGCGCACCAACAAATGATTATTATCGCAATTTAAGGGGCTGGTTTTGTATGCCATCATGTAATTTCACTAATAGAGGGCGTTTACTTTTGCGCTATCACAAGGCGTTCCAAAACGCCCTGGATGTTTCTAGCATATAACTTCAGTTTGCTTGATGCTACACACCTACAACTTGTCTAACACATAAAACATACATTCACAATGCATTAGGCCATTTTGCTGAGTTACAGTATGCAAAACAGCTCAGATTGATACCAGTTTTCAAAAGATGTTCAGAGTGACATCTGAACCTCTTAGCCTCTTTTGTTGTTAAGCTAACAGTCGTGTATATGATGCCCATTGCACGGAGAATGAATATTTGAGTTAAAGGGACACAGTGCCTTGGATTGGTCCAGTTGGTCACATGCAAAGCGTTTGAAACTGTTTGGAAAATGTAACGGTTTGTTAAAAGTGCAAAATAGTTAATGGCCTGACGTTTCAACCCTAGCAGAGTCTTTCTCGAAGGCTAAATGATAACACAACAAACAGAAACAGGTAACTAATAAGTGGAACATAAGCAGTGAAGTGGAAATATATGAATGGGGTTAGAAAGCATCAGAACAAAGCAAGGGGGTAAACAATGAAATGGGGGACAGGGGGGGGGGGGTTGAAGGGAATGGACTGGCTTGACCACAAGAAGATGGAAACACAAAGGACAATATCAAGGATGGGAAAGTGGGTAAAGAAGTAATTAGGCGCTGGCTAAAAGGGGATATCTGTGGGGGAAAAGGAGATGGATAAACATTATTAGTCGTTTCCTTCTTGGATGTTCAGACCATGGGGTTGAATGGTCTGAAGGCGTCTAATCCAGAGTTTCTGATTGTAGGCTATGCTGGTTGTGCAGCGTCGGGGGTGACAGCTAGTGGAATGTAGGTATTGGTGTTTATCTGTGGGTTTAACAAAGAGATCTGTGGTTAAGCCATCATCCGTCTTGAGAACCTTGACATCCAGAAAGTGTGTATCCTTGGTTGAGTATTCTCTCGTGAATTGTATGGTCCTGTGGAAGGAATTTATGTGATTAATGAAAGCTTTGAGGCTTGCTTCATCGCTTGTCCAGATGAAAAAGATGTCATCGATATAGCGCCACCAGACCCAGGGACGGCAAGGGGCTGACGCCAACATGCGCTGTTCAAGTTGGCTCAAGTATGGTGCCATGTACGTGTGCCCATTGCAGTGCCCTGTACCTGAAATTCTTACCCATGAATGAAAAGTTGTTTTTGGCTAGAACATCTTGCACGAGGGATACAATGTCAGAAATGGGCAGTGATGTGTGACCACTCTTAGCCAGAGCTGAAGAGCAGGCAGCAATCCCTTCATCTTGGGGAATGTTGGTGTATAGAGAGGACACATCAAAAGTACCGATGATGGCTGTGTTTGGGGCCTGCTTTTGAAGATTTTGAGGAGGAAATCTGGAGTGTCATGAATATATGATGGAATCTGCGGCATTAACGGCTTGAGAAACTGTCAACTAAAAGAGAAATATCCCACACAAATATGCCTCAAAAAATGGCAGACCATGTTAGTTCGCAACATATAAGGAGAACCACACCTTTTTGAGGTATGTTTGTGCGGAGTATTCTACTTTTTAAAATCTTTCTAACCATATCAATTTCATAAAAAACGG
Source organism: Asterias rubens (assembly GCF_902459465.1). NCBI lineage: Eukaryota > Metazoa > Echinodermata > Asteroidea > Forcipulatida > Asteriidae > Asterias > Asterias rubens. The sequence goes on along the minus strand of NC_047070.1, from coordinate 11,403,307 downwards.
TTACAACTGCTTTTCATGGACCAAATCGCCCAATCCAAGGCAACGTGTTCCTTCAAAGCCATTGGACACTTTCGGTAAACAGTAATGTCCAAGGCCCACACTTCATGTATCACAACTTTTATATAAAATAACAAACCTGTGAAAATTTAGGCTCAATACGTAGGTCATCGGAGTCGGGAGAAAATATTGGGAAAACCCACCCTTGTTTCCATAATTCTTGAAATCGAGAATTGATGTTGTTTTAATGTTTTCTCAAAAAGTAAAGCATTTCATGGAATAATATTTCAAGAGAAGTCTTTCACCATGTTACCTTACTGTAAACCCTGTAAGTCATTTGTAAACCTGTGAACTTTTAATTTTCTTTCTGTACCGAAAGTGTCCAAGCCATTAGATACTTTCGGTCCATGAAATGCTATATAAGTTGTGCATACGTACTCAAAAAGTCATTGTATTTGTCACTTGGCAATATGCTGCCTGTTAACAATGTTTCTCTTTGTCAGAATGCTGCTGTACCTTTTCAGATAAAGTCACAAAAAGAAATTAATTTGTAAAAGTGACATTTTGTTGAAAATTACCTAGTCAGTTGTTTGTAAAGTTTATAAAGGTTTATGGTGCTGGTTTATTCTAATATTAGTAGGTCATTACTTGAGGATGCAAACCCTGTGTGGTGCCCAGCTTTATCCAATCAACAAGACACTTTGGAGAATATGCATTTTCTGTTATTTTGTCTATACCTGTAGGTCTCCCTAGAAGGCCTTCAAATATTTCTGACATAGAAAAATGTTGTTCAGGTGGGACTTCCTTTGTTTTAGGATTTTCGAGCCAGTTTTTTGTCCTACATAGTTTATTCCCCCCCCCCCCTGTTCATTGTAGTGGTTCAAAAAATTAAGTTCTGGCACAATTTGTATTGAATTGTGTTCTTTTTGTGTTGTGATACAGCGTTAGAAAGCTATGAGTGATAGGGGGCCCCTCTGCTATACCATTTTACCACCCCACCCCAGTTATCTGAGTCTTGATTCTTCCGGTTAACTACAGTCACAAATAATCAGAAAAACCCATAAATAAACTACATGTACTTTTTGTCTTGCTTTTATACATCTTTTAGGTGGGAATGCTATGCTTCCTTGGGAAAGTGTATTTCAGGTACAAGACTACTTGCTTTCAAAGTTCCCTTAAAACAGGTAAGCCATTGTACATGTACATGTGTTAAGCTACTTACATTAAACCTACATCGTTTGAAGATAATGATAGTAGAAAACGCACCTTAAAAAATTAGTTGCTTAGGTGCTGTAGTTTTTGAGAAATGAGTAAAACAATGTCATGAAAAAAGTGTTCACTTGCTAAAATAATTTTCGTCTCATGAGCACTGAGACGAAAATGATTTTCATGACATTGTTTTACTCATTTCTCAAAAAATACATGTACAGCACCTCAGCAAGTAATATTTGCAGGGAAGCTTTCTACTATCATTATCTTCAAACTGTGTAAGTTAAGTGTAAATCTGTAGACATTGTGTTTTTTGTCCTACAAAAAGTACATAGACCCTTTAAGACCTTGTTGCCTTGTCTTTTATTCCCTTATTCAAGACCAAGTCAGCAGTCTTTCATTCCCATTCATTAATATCCTTAAAAAGTGTAACAATGTTACAAGTATGTACCGTAATTTTCGGATTATAAACCGCGCGGCGTATAAACCGCACTTCCTCAAAATATACAAAAAATATTTAGGTGTCGGCGTATATGCCGCGCGGCATATAAACCGCGATCAAAAAAAAAAAAAACTAACCTCAAAACACGGAAGTAAAGTACGCAAACCTGCCGCGTTACGGGTGATTTTTTATCTCACACTATCAGTCCTGAGTTATATTTTTTTTCCATCAACAACCCTATTCAAGAATTTGTTGACCATATGTTTGAAAACTTCTTTGGCAACAAACTCTCCGTGAATCAAAGATCGGCCGACAACGCACGCCGAGAAACAGTTGAACTTTGCCCTGCATCGCATCGCCCTCTGTTGACAAAAGTTGTTCACGTTTGATTAGACTGGGCCCCGAGCCTCAAAGCGTGGGTCAAACGTTCAAGCTCCCCGTTGTACAATGGGCAGCCGCTCTACTCGATCCGTCCGAAGTCTAGCCAAGATTTCATGAATGGAACTATCGCCGGCCAATCAACAACGGCCAATCATCAAACGGCCAATCACCGCATGCGTGAACACATAGGGGCCGTGCTTGTTTGCGTCCTCTTTGTGGCGATGTGCAGTGACAGGCGGGCGGCACATCAGTCACTCCAGTCAGTCTTGTATAGTTGCCGCAATGTGGGAGTTGCGTCATAATTAAAGTTGAAATGTATTGAAGTTTACACTCTTGATCGTAATTGAAATGATCTATTATAGGATAGCATTATTTTTGTAAGCTGGCAGCACCCCCTTTGCGGGACCACATAATTGTTTGTGTTGGATAATTATTGATGAAGTTACAACTGAAAATACGTTTATTGTTGTGATACTGAAAAAATCCAATAACAATTTTAAAAATTGACAAAGTTAAATCCTACTTTATTTGTAGGTACTGTAAGTGAGTTCGTGTTGCAATAAAAACTAACTTCAGACAGTGCGTGGACCATCGTTTTAACATAGGATTCGTCTGCAGAAGCAGTGAGTGATAAAGAAACAGTGCGAAGATTTATATCCAAGGAATCCTTTGCCTTCCGTTTTGTTTAAATAGAAAATAGACAAAACCAAAACCAAACAGTCCTTTTCAGGGCTACCACAACACAAACGAGAGTATTGTCTATGAGTGTTGTTTCTGTTTACAATGTAACATATTGTATAGCGGTGGTAATGCGCTACCTTATTGTTTGCGTTATCACAAGGACAGGGGATTCACTTTTATTAAACATCGGGAGTAGACGGGAAATAAGGTTGAAATGGGTCTTTCAATAAGGGAATTAAAGAAAAGTGGTTGGCCGGTGTTGCTCCCTCCCTTTTATTATTGTAGTCCCACAACGAGGATCCACAACAGATATTGCAACGGCGTACGGGCGGACGGACGTAGCGTAAGTAGCGTGTGTGTAGAGTAATGTATCCTGCAGCGTGCACATTAAGCACATGTACACATGCGAGTTCGTAAAGCTAGCAATCTGTTAATGCGCTGCTCAATCTCGAGATTGCACAACAGATGTTGGTGGCACCGTAATGAGCGATGTTCGCCGACGGGTTGCGCTACGCCCTCGCATTTGCGCCGCCTGGAAATAAAATTCCCAATGTTACTGGACTCAACAATCAGGGCAGGTTGAACACGTTTTGTTTGATCCCCCGAAGCGGCATAGTTCTTTGCGTACGTCCATTCACCATTCTGCTGTTGCGTTGTGCGTGGTTGAGCTGAAGAAACCGCTGGCTGACACGAGTGTAGCCTGGATGTCTGACGTCAGTATACAAAGATCGTGGGATAAATAGACAGGGGACGAGTCTATTTCGCTGAGACACGAGTATAGCTTGAATGTCTGACGTTAGCATGTAGAGATCGCTAGGATAAATACATTGTAGACGGGCACCAGTCTAGTCTAACCCGAGTTTCGCTGAGAGGGGGAGCTGAGGGCGGTTGATAAACGTTTTACAAAGGAAACATGGAATACAATTGTGGTGGGATTTTCAACAGGATTTTGTCATCACACAGGCAGGTTTTTGTTATCGTTTAAGAAAAAAAAAACATTAATTAGAATATTTTACAAACGATCTTTCTTTTAAAAAATGCCGTTTTTTCTCTTAAATATTTAAACGTCGGCTTACAAGCCGCCCGGAGAATAAACCGCAGGAGTTCAAAAAAATGTCAAAATCAACATATAAACCGCGGTTTATAATCCGAAAATTACGGTAGATCTTTCTGGAAGTTTTTAATAACTGTCATGTCCTTGGACACTGTGCTCACTGGTTGTACATAGGTGCAGGTGCTAATAGATTCAACATTGAGTACTGGTACATGTACATACATGAGGTGCCTTTTTCCCAATGTTACAAAGCGCCTACAAAAGATGCAACAAAGAAATTCAAACTCAAGATGTAATTGATTGAGTTCCATGTATAGTTAGGACCTATCAACAATACAAAAAATACATTGGAGGGTGCGTGCTTTGTAAAACAAATTGAGTAAATAGTTGTAATTTTTTTTAATGTGACTGTCATACGAATGAGGGAATAAAGAGGTAGCGACGAGTTCTTAAATGGCTGTTTAAAAGCGACAGGGTTGTGGCTGTGTGATAAAGGCCCGAGCCGCAGAACGAGTCACTGCTCTTTTATTCCCATTCATAAATGCCTTTTTGGTTAAAAGGCATAATAAAATAAGAATCTCTGTAAAACTTATCCTGTTTCCGACGTCCTTGAGCTCTGTACGTACATCTTAATTGTACGTGTGTTGCATTTTTATTACTGAGACAGTTTTCGGATATTTGTGCGCTTAGTTAGTCTTGGTGCAAGCATTTTTCGTCCTCCTTTCACACACAGCGTGGCCAGCTCACCAACACCGCCTGCATCGCCCGTAACAAGAAATGTCTTGCCCCAATACTAACGCATAAGTATCTGAAAACAACCAGTTATAAACAGCTCGAGCTGGTAATTATCAACCGTTTAAACACCCCCACATGACTCGCTCTCCACCAATAGGAATAGCAAAACTGTCTGAGGTATTTATGAATAATTGTTTATTACTCTGGCACATGAACAAGTTGGTGTGCAGTAGGCCTAAGGGTTCAGATTGGATTTTTAAGTTACTAAAAGCAGCCCTGCCTAATTTTGTGATGAGCAGAGTAAAGCCTGTGTACTTCCAATGTTTGATCTATAATGAACACAATATTTAGGTGTTCGTGCATGCACGAACACCTATTGTTATTGCTATGTTTTTTTCTTCTTCTCCATCTTCCTTCTTCTTCCCGTCAACTCTTATCTACAGCATAACTCAAGATTCAAGCCAAACTGAACCTTGAAACTCACCAGACAATTGAACCTCAATACGAAGACGGCACAGTTTTCATTACGTCATGATGACGTCATTAGGTGTCAAATTACAGGGTTTTTAAAGTTGAAAAGGGACCATTTTCGTTTTGCTGTATCTCAACGAATATGAAAGCTATGATGTTCAAAGTATTCGCATCTGATAGACCAAGACTGGGGCAACATTTGAAAAGTTAACGCCAAAATCGTACGACCTTAGCATCCGGGTCGTTACCCTGGGTCGAAGTTCACCTTCGGTTTTTTTTCGTCAAAAAACAACTTTCGAGCTTTTCTACGGAATAACTCAAGATTGAGATTGAATGGAATGTTGAAACTCAACAGATAGTTGAACCTCAGTATCAAGACAACACATACTTAATTACGTCATTATGACGTCATCGGGAATTGAATTACGTTAGATCAAAGTTTAATATTTGTAAAAATCATAACTCAAAAACTATGAATCGGATTTTGACAATCTACACATCATCGGATAGATCATTAAAATTAGAAGTTGGACAAATGCTTCACAGAACACGTAAAATATTTTTAATACTTCTAGTGCAAAACAAAATTTGAAAATTTCATAAAATCTTATCGTATTCATGTTTTTAAAACTACTGATCATTTCAACGTAATTTTTGTTTCAGATTGTAAAACAGCAATCCCGCTCAATCTTTTGCACAGAAATAACAAAATTTGGACCTTTACATCAGTCGAAAAGGGACGTCAAAGCACCTGTTGACCCACGCGTTTACCCCATTTTGTTCAACAACGCACGCTATGTACGCTATGCAGTGCAAGCGCGGGAATTCCCAAAAGTGCTCTCTTTAGTCCAGCGAAAGAGGGCGCTGTAACGTTTTTAGTAACATCGAGCGCTGAGTGAATCGCGGTGAATCGCAGTAGTTGAGTAATAATGAACAACGTCTCGCACCAAAACTACAAGTAGGAATACATATGCATTGATGTTATAAGATACATTATACACCTTCAGATAGTCCATCACATAATTATAAAATGTTTACAAGTCATACATCAGCTGAAAGGTTTTAATGAACTAGTCAGGATCTACACAAATGAAATCAGTTTAAACTTGGCTTCTTGTTCAAACCAGAGGTTGAAAATAATTGGTCAAAGAAAAATAATTTCACAACCACACATTTGATTTTTTATATATTTATACGTCATTGGGTAGGTATGTAACAACTTAAGAAACGATACACAACATTGACTATTAAACCTTGACCTCCAGTTAAACAGGAAGATGCAGTTAATTATTTGAAAAAATATTACCCCAGAACCAGAAATTAGTTGTTTATTATCTGAACGTCGTCAGATAAGGCTTTGAAAAACATTACTAACGCTATAATTTGTGACCTGACAAAATTGTCTTCCGGTTCAAACCGGATGTTTAATATTTGAAAAAAATCATAACATCTGAACCATACATTGGATTTTTTCAATCTATGCATCATCTGAAAGGTCTTAATAGACTTATCACGTGCTATACAATATGCGACCCTGTTTGACCTTGACTTCCAGTTAAAGTTGGAAACTGATATATAATGTTTGAAAAATAAAAAAAATTCTAAACCACATGATTTGATTTTTATCATCTATACGTCAAAAGAAAGAACTCAAAAGACATCACCAACGCTACCAAGTGTGACCTCATTTGACAGTACCTTCCGGTTCAAAACGGAAGTTGAAACTTTATATTTGAAAAAATCATAACTTCTAAACCAAATATTGGATTTTTACAACCCATCCATCATTTAAAAGGTCTTAATAAACTTATCACGCGCTACATAAAAAGTAACCGCTATTTGACCTTTTATCCGATGCAAACCGGAAGTTGGTGGTTAATTTGTAAAAAAATCATAACTCCTTAACCAGTCATTGGATTGATGAGGTAAAATGTTGTCACCAATTCGTTCACTCACTCACCACGAACACCTTGTTTTTGTAGTAAACAAAAACTGTACATGTACCTCTAGTTCTCTTTTCTTGTTTGTTTTAATGCAGGAACTATGCCGGAATCTAAAGCCACATGAAAGGTAAAGTGATGCATTCATGTCTGTGTTAACTATGTAGGCCCCTAACATGCCTAAACAAACTGAAAATAAAAGTCACATCACACATTTGGACTTCAATTTTGAAAATGCTTTGTAAGTGAAAGGTACAATAATCATGCACAAAAATATTATTTGTTTTGCTTCAAGACCATTCTTTTTTAGCCCGCACTTGAATACATTAACATAGCAAAGCCTCTTTGACTAAAAAAGGTGTCTTTCTCAATGATTTCCGCAATTTTCCTGACGGGACAGCATGACATAACGATGTATGGAGAACACTGACCATAAATATTTACTACAATTATATTTCAGCCGAGTCGTCAAACTCATCCTGTATTATGTTCCATTTAATACGGTCTGAACCACCCTTTAAATAAAATGGAAAGTTCCTCCATTCATAAAAATGCAAATGAGCCCATGCCCCAGCACATAAATACCTCTCCAAATCATTGAAGCATGTCTTTGTTCTTCGTGGTACGGCCTGAACGCACGTGTTATTCACGCACTCCAGTCCTTTAGTTAGTTTGACTACGTTACCTTACTACATCTTACTACATTTTACAACGAAGTTTTTGACAACGTTTTCTGTGCATCATGTCTTCAACGACTAAGAAAACAAAATCATCAAGTAAGACGGCTCCTCCGCCTTTGTCTGGTTAGAAAAGCAAGAAACCTACAGCCATTACTTCTGCTCCGACCTCGCCTTGGGTCGAGCAGCGAAGTGGAACGACCGACCCCGCCTTGCCTTGGGCGGGAGGAGCACGTGCTACGCACAGCTACAGAACCCTGAGCCAGATAAAGGGTCGCCTTGCCCTTCTTCCCAACGTCATTCTCCGTCCTTGGCCCGAGAGTTTCTCGAGTTCCACAGGCACAGTTTGTTGCTAACACCGGTACGGGTTTTACCTCGCCTTGGGTTGCCCCTGCTGCTGCACTGCCGGGAAATATCACGGCAGGAACCGCTCATCAACAGTGGACTTTTTCTGCTGACGCTAGAGGGCAGTATACCAACATGGCGCCGCCCATGTACCCGGTTTACGGTGGGATGAATCCGTTCATGTACGGACAATATGGACAACCTATGACAGCCCAATGGCCACAATTTCAGCGACAGCGTAACCCCGCTGCTTCTCCTGCTTCTTCTCTAGCTCTTCCGAACCCCGTCACTTGGGAATTTGGAGTTATTGACAAGGTTAGTCACGATGTTTCTGCCGCTCACTCCGACGCTGCCGATCGTTTTATCACCGATGCCGATGGGGCTTCGGCCTAGGGGACGTCCGGGTCCGACAGTCATGGCTTCCGCAACCCGCACTGCAAATCCATTGGTACTCCAGTGACTGACAAGGTGCTTTTTTGGTGGGAACAACTTCGCACCAACAAGCTTGGACATGAGGAGATTAAAGAAGAACTTTCAAATAATCTCATTCCTACAGAGCAAGAAAAATTCTTCAAAGCTCCAGAACTTCCTAGCCAAGTCTTCCTTTAAAGGAGCTCGATCCTCTTTGGTGTCTCAAGATGACCGTCTTAAAGATTCACATGGCCATGTTCTCAAGTCTGCCCTCCCCTTGGTTCATCTTGACTGCTTGGATTCCTATGTCAGCCAATATGAGAGTACAGTCAGTGACATCTTGGATAAATACGCACCTTGGAAAACGAGATCAGTCAAGGTCCGAACTGAAGAGAAAGATCTGTCGTCAACTAGAGCGGAAGTGGCGGAAAAATTGCAAATTGGCAATACAACGACAAGAATATCGCAACCAATGTAAAGTAGTTAGGAATTTGATCAACCAGGCAAAGATCATCCATTATTCATCTCAAGTACAAGAATCCTCAGGAGATCAAAAGAAGCTCTTCAAGATAATTGGTAAGTTGTTGCTCAAACCCAAAACCCCTGTCCATCCATCCACCTACAATGACCAGGACTTAGCAAATGAGTTCCAGAAATTCTTTGTCACCAAGATTTCAGACATCCGCTCATCATTTTCATCAGTCCCTTACAACGTGCCGCAGACATTGCCACATCTTCAACCAGAGTGTAGACTATCTGTGTTTGAGCCTGCCACTGTTGCTGAAATTCAAAGGGTTATTATGAAATCTCCTTCAAAATCCTGTGAGCTGGATCCAGTATCAACATCCATGATAAAGCAAAACATTGATATATTTGTACCCTACATCACTAAGCTTGTAAACGAATCTCTCAGTTCCGGTTGTTTCCCCGATAGCCTCAAAGTTTCCTACATCAGGCCGCTCATCAAGAAACCAAACCTGGACAAGGAGATATTCAAAAACTACAGACCGGTTGCAAACTTAAAATATCTTGGAAAAGTCATCAAACGAGTAGTGTCATCACGTATTTCTGATCACATTCATACTTTCAACCTGACCGACGTGTTCCAGTCAGCATACAAGCCTTTCCATGGGACCGAGGCTGCACTAGTCCGTGTGAGCAACGATATTCTCTCTTCTATGGACAATGGTAACCTTACAGCACTAGTCCTGCTAGACTTGAGTGCTGTATTTGACACTGTTGATCATAACATCCTTCTCTCTCGGATCCAGAATCACCTTGGCATAGAGGACACAGCCCTAGCATGGTGCAAATCGTATCTCCACAATAGAACTCAGCATGTATGTATTGGCACTGCGATATCCGACCCTGTTGTTTTGAACTACTCTGTGCCACAGGGGTCGGTACTCGGCCCACAGTGGTTTACGCTGTACACTTTACCGATTCGTGACATGTGTACGCAGACGACACTCAGCTATACATCACGTTTAAATCTTCTCAAGAAAACGCCAATGCATCTATTGCAAGACTTGAGAAATGCATCCAAGAGATTTGACGTTGGACACATCAAAACTTCCTGAAGTTAAATGATGATAAGACAGAGTTCCTTTTATTTAATAATAATAATAATAATAATAATAATAATAAGACTTGTAATGCGCACATATCCACCCTGCTGGGTGTTCAAGGCGCAGTAAAACCAAAAACAAAACAAAAACAAAACACAACACAAAGAAAAACAGACACAACAAAATTAGTCATTGAAAACCTGTGACATAAGATAAGTTTTGAGAAGAGACTTGAATTTTGCGGTACAAACACAAGATCGAAGTATTAAGTGGTAGAGAGTTCCAGATGCGTGGCGCGGCTGAAGAAAAAGACCTGTCACCCCATGAGTGTCGAGACTTGGGTTCAATGAGGAGAAGCATTGAACTTGCTCGAAGATTCCTTGATGGAGTGTAAACTTGAAGCAGTTCAGAAATATAGTGGGGAGCCTGGCCATTTAGAGCTTTGTGGACAATGAGCATCAGCTTGAAGATGATTCGTTGAGAGATAGGGAGCCAGTGTAGTTGTTTCAGAATGGGGGTGATAGAACAGGATTTTCTAGACAGTGTCACAATGCGGGCAGCAGTATTTTGGAGCCGTTGAAGTCGGGAAATCTGGTTGTTAGGAAGACTGTAGAGAAGAGCATTGCCGTTGTCAAGACGAGAAGTAACAAATGCGTGAATGACCTTTTCAGTGGCACTTTTGTCCAAGTACACTGGCTCCCTATCTCTCAACGAAACACTACGGCCAGCCACCAACCCAGTCATTACCATGCAGTGAAGACGGGGTTTGAACACTACGGCCAGCCACCAACCAAGTCATTACCACGCAGTCAAGACGGGGTTTGAACACTACGGCCAGCCACCAACCCAGTCATTACCACGCAGTCAAGACGGGGTTTGAACACTACGGCCAGCCACCAACCCAGTCATTACCACGCAGTGAAGACGGGGTTTGAACACTACGGCCAGCCACCAACCCAATCATTACCACACAGTGAAGACGGGGTTTGAACACTACGGCCAGCCACCAACCCAGTCATTACCATGCAGTGAAGACGGGGTTTGAACACTACGGCCAGCCACCAACCCAGTCATTACCATGCAGTGAAGACGGGGTTTGAACACTATGGCCAGCCACCAACCCAGTCATTACCACGCAGTGCAGACGGGGTTTGAACACTACGGCCAGCCACCAACCCAGTCATTACGACGCAGTGAAGACGGGTTTGAACACTACGGCCAGCCACCAACCCAGTCATTACCACGCAGTGAAGACGGGGTTTGAACACTACGGCCAGCCACCAACCCAGTCATTACCATGCAGTGAAGACGGGGGTTTGAACACTACGGCCAGCCACCAACCCAGTCATTACCATGCAGTGAAGACGGGGTTTGAACACTACGGCCAGCCACCAACCCAGTCATTACCACGCAGTGAAGACGGGGTTTGAACACTACGGCCAGCCACCAACCCAGTCATTACCATGCAGTGAAGACGGGGTTTGAACACTACGGCCAGCCACCAACCCAGTCATAACGACGCAGTGAAGACGGGGTTTGAACACTACGGCCAGCCACCAACCCAGTCATTACCATGCAGTGAAGACGGGGTTTGAACACTATGGCCAGCCACCAACCCAGTCATTACCACGCAGTGAAGACGGGGTTTGAACACTACGGCCAGCCACCAACCCAGTCATTACGACGCAGTGAAGACGGGTTTGAACACTACGGCCAGCCACCAACCCAGTCATTACCACGCAGTGAAGACGGGGTTTGAACACTACGGCCAGCCACCAACCCAGTCATTACCATGCAGTGAAGACGGGGGTTTGAACACTACGGCCAGCCACCAACCCAGTCATTACCATGCAGTGAAGACGGGGTTTGAACACTACGGCCAGCCACCAACCCAGTCATTACCACGCAGTGAAGACGGGGTTTGAACACTACGGCCAGCCACCAACCCATTCATTACCATGCAGTGAAGACGGGGTTTGAACACTACGGCCAGCCACCAACCCAGTCATTACCATGCAGTGAAGACGGGGTTTGAACACTACGGCCAGCCACCAACCCAGTCGTTACCATGCAGTGAAGACGGGGTTTGAACACTACGGCCAGCCACCAACCCAGTCATTACCACGCAGTGAAGACGGGGTTTGAACACTACGGCCAGCCACCAACCCATTCATTAAGACGCAGTGAAGACGGGGTTTGAACACTACGGCCAGCCACCAACCCAGTCATTACCATGCAGTGAAGACGGGGTTTGAACACTACGGCCAGCCACCAACCCAGTCATTACGACGCAGTGAAGACGGGGTTTGAACACTACGGCCAGCCACCAACCCAGTCATTACCATGCAGTGAAGACGGGGTTTGAACACTACGGCCAGCCACCAACCCAGTCATTACGACGCAGTGAAGACGGGGTTTGAACACTACGGCCAGCCACCAACCCAGTCATTACCACGCAGTGAAGACGGGGTTTGAACACTACGGCCAGCCACCAACCCAGTCATTACCATGCAGTGAAGACGGGGTTTGAACACTACGGCCAGCCACCAACCCAGTCGTTACCATGCAGTGAAGACGGGGTTTGAACACTACGGCCAGCCACCAACCCAGTCATTACCACGCAGTGAAGACGGGGTTTGAACACTACGGCCAGCCACCAACCCATTCATCACCATGCAGTGAAGACGGGGTTTGAACACTACGGCCAGCCACCAACCCAGTCATTACCATGCAGTGAAGACGGGGTTTGAACACTACGGCCAGCCACCAACCCAGTCGTTACCATGCAGTGAAGACGGGGTTTGAACACTACGGCCAGCCACCAACCCAGTCATTACCACGCAGTGAAGACGGGGTTTGAACACTACGGCCAGCCACCAACCCATTCATTAAGACGCAGTGAAGACGGGGTTTGAACACTACGGCCAGCCACCAACCCGGTCATTACCATGCAACCCAGTCATTACCACGCAGTGAAGACGGGGTTTGAACACTACGGCCAGCCACCAAACCAGTCATTACCACGCAGTGAAGACGGGGTTTGAACACTATTAGTACCCAATTAAGACATATTGACACAAATTGACCTATGTCTAATTTGAAACATTAGTGCAACTTCTTTCCAATTGTACATGGAGTTCACTGTGTTTGGACAAGTGGCTATATAAAGTAGCACCCTGAAACGAGAGGTTTTATTTGCGAACAACATCATTAATTTTTCAATAAAGTACATTCACCATGAAACCAAACATAAGGCTTGTATGCATCATTCTGTTGTATCTCTCTTGGTTTGCCTTTACCAATCAGCATCACACTGACAAACACAAATCTACATGATTATACATTCTTAGTAATGAATTGCATCTTTCAAAACATAAATTTAAATGTTTCTATACTCTTGTACCTTTCTTTTTAGATTTACTCCAGAAAACTTAATAGAGAGAGTTTCTGTGTCTGGACAGCCACTTGGTCTTGTTATTGATCTGACTAACACTAGTAGATACTACAATCCTCAGGTAAGTTGTAGTGTTATCATGTATAGTGTCATGTAGTTTAATGGCTCAGGTCTACTTACTTTCTTTAGGAAAGTAAACATGAAATGAACATGTGGTACGCTGGTGTTGTGTTGGACTAGACTAGAGAAATTGTGTGACCACAAATATTTGTTTTAGAATAAACTTATCTCCTATCGTAATTTCCTGCGGATAAGACGCAGGAAACTTTACTGTCGTTCCGTCTGACAGAAAAACAAAGCTACGAAAAGTGGTTGAAAATATTCACAACATACCTTTAGAAATGAAAATGAATGCCTCTATTACCCACAGATACCTTATGACCTAAAACCTTTTGTAAAATCCTTTCAAATCGCGGTATTCCGTGTGTAAAAACACCAGAAAGTTTGACGCGAAACAAGTGGGAGATTGCCATTACTGTGTGTATGCGCGCGTAATACGTGGTACATCCCCTTTACGGTCCACCCACACCGAGAAAACGGCCCGCTCGACACAGAGAAAAGCACCCACTCATACATGCGTTGTTTGATTGTGAAATGGCTTTCGACCTTTGAACCTTACGTCTTTTTTTCTTATGTGGACCATGTGCTTTTTTTAGACTGTTGTCATCTTGAGATTGCGCTCTATCTACGGCTGTTTGCTGTGTTTTAATCACATGTTTATAACCCAAAGCACACCATGTCAAAATGCCTGGGCCTGTGCAGGCGGTTTGCGTGGTAATACGCAGGATATCTCCGGGCGGTATGCAGGCTTAAGGGTTAACACTGTTTGAGAGCGCTGTACAGTCAAATACTTTATAATACAGAATAAAAACATGAGCAGAAGTAGCAATATGGTTTAAAATACATGACAGTTAAAATAGGAAGCCAAATGGAGTAAAAATTGCATTACGTACAATAAAGCAGAAAAAAATGTGTCACGTGGTCCCACAGGAAAACCACCTCGATTCTGATAAAGAGCAAGACAAGTTTAATATGAGAACATCATCTCCAAAACATACACGCTTTAAACCAATTACAGTCGACTCCCGTTATAACGAGGTCCGCCGGACTGGCCCATTTTCCTCGTATTATCCGAATCTCGTCTTAAACGCAGCGCGCTAAATATAGATACATACGTCATCATTGTGCATACACACAACACGTGTACATGTACATGTACTTGCATATACATGACATAATGGCCGCACGTGTGTACACACAGATGCATGGCAGAGCTGCAATTGACTATAGTACTGTGTGCATAGAGTACATGTAGTACATTATGTGCGATGTACTGCACAAACAAGCACAACGCGGGGATTATAAAACTGTTTTAACTAAGTTGGTTTAGTTTTAAATTCAATTTTAAAATCAATTTACATTTTACAAGATTGATAAAAAGTGTAAGATTTTAACTTGCGTTCATGTTTTGGGAAGTTTCTCTTACAAAACTTTGGTCGCCGGCAGTTTATTGCCAATGCAATAAATAGAGTCTTGGTTTTCATTGGTAACCACCTGTTTAACGCTGGATGGTTCATTGCTGCTGCGAGACACCAGGGGAAATCTTACTGCTGCAATGCATACTGCACACGCTGTGAAAATTTTCAGTCAATAAAATAAAAGCTGGATTTTCATTGGTAACCACTAGTGTAATAATAGAAGGTTCATTGCTAACGCGAGATACCAGGGAAGATGTTCTGTGCATGTGTGTGCATGTGCAATACACTCGTCGCAGCAACAAAAAATAGAATCTTGATTTTCATTGGTAAACACTGTGTCATGTTAGATGGTTCATTGCCAATGTGGGATACCAGGTAAAATCTTGCTTTTGCATTCAATAATATTGATCACGCAACTAGTTTTGATTGTAAGTTGCGGGTGTTTTTTTTCTTCTGAAAATTTATAATGCGCTTATAAACTCAGTGGATCAGTATCTTTTCTTAAGATTTCTCCAATGTTTGAACCATGCAAACCTCCTAATCCCACCATTGTCCGGAGTTTGGAATTAACAACCTTGCTTGCTGACTCGTAACTCCCGATTTCGGATTAGTGTTGCTAGCGGTAGCGTCCACTTAACACCTCTATTGTATGACTTAAAAGCCACAAATATCGACTTTACCAGCTGTACAGGTATTTCCTTTGTTGGTTTTTGAATTGTTCTCGTTATAGAAGGGTTTTAAACAATGTTTTGCTCGTAATGGGTCTCCCAAATTACCTCGTTATAACCGTGTTCTCGCTACTACCGTGCTCGGATAATCAGTATTTTAATGCATTGAAACACGCATGGGGCCGTTCGGGATCGGCAAAAAACCTCGTATCAACCGGAACCTCGTAACATGCGAGCTCGTAATAACGGGAGTCGACTGTACATGATAAAGGGTCAATTCTATGAAACCAGTTTCACCGGGAAAGCAGTTTTTGTGCGAGGTCCATGTTCAAAGAGAAGCTGTAATGCAGAACGAAGATTATGTTCAGGGGCGAATATGGATAACAAGTCGCATATATACTTGGGTGCAATACCATGAAGAACTTTGTACGCGTTGAGTAGGATCTTAAAAGCCACACAATAGGGCCTACTCAATCTTGAGCCAATGTAGTTCGCAAGTATTGGCGAGATGTGTTCTCGACGCCTGGTCATTGTTACTAATCTTTCTGCAGCAGTCTGTACAAGTTGTAGTCTTGCCAGTTGGGATTTTGAAAGGCCATAGAGAAGACTATTATTGCAATCTAACCTTGATGAGATAAATGCGTCTACTAAACATACAGGGGGGTCACTCTGATGATATAAGAACACTTAGGTACCTTAGTATAAAGGGATTGCAATTTTATTATCACAATGAAAAATAAAATATCGCATATACATTTTTATTATTTTTGTTTTCATTTTCGTTTTAAAGATTTTGTTTAAAAACATAGTGTTATTGTTTTTATTGCCACACAACGTCTCCAATGAATGGACTGCAAGTCTTTGCTTTAGTAGTGATGCTTTTACAATGAGAATGTATACCCTCTGCTGGCAGATTCTTAAAGCATCCATGTGACATACAAAAAAGACTAGTGCGGTTTGTGCACAATCTTGATTGATTTGGTTTGAATACCGCGTGAGCATATTGGAATTTGAAATAAAATATTATTTTACAGTATAAATGTAAGATTTCATGTAGTGATCATCAAAACGAACTCAATCGACATCAGACAAGGATTATCGTAAGATAGGACGCAGTGATTTTTGGGGGCCTGTGAAAGTCAGATAAGACGCGTTTTAATCCTCAGGAAATTAGGGTACTGCAAAATATAGTCATTGGTAGTTTTGCTTAAATGACTACATAACAATATTGTACACTACTGGAGACTATTTTAGTAATCGCTGTGGAACATTCATTAGCTGTAATTCCCATGAATGATTCACTGGGGTCCTGCATAACTGAATCCAACACCATTTGGACTACATTGTGGTTTGCCTCCAATGACGCGTAATAAGTCCTCAGTCCAACATATTGAAAACAAAAAAACATGTAAGTGGATTTGGAAATTGACACTAGGGTGTTGACCTACATGAATGTATCTGTAAAGATGAACACAATCTTAATCATTTTTTATGGATATCTCATTCAATTTACAGGAAATCGAACGGGCTGGAATTGAATATTATAAGCTCAATACAGAAGGCCACATCATTCCAGCAGAAAGAATTGTGCAAAGGTGAGTGTCAGGAATAGTAAAGGCAAGTGGAGCTTAAGCACCCTTTTAATTTAATGTTGCTTGTTTGAGCTCAGTGGTTTTTGTTTTATTGTTTGGTTAGGAGTGGTGTTTACTCCATTGCATTGGTAGAATGTTGGATTGTCATTATCTTTGATGCCCTGCAGCCGATTTCACAAAACTTTACGCAACTGCGTAAGTCCACTTGCGCAACGTTTATGGCGCAACTTACGCCATAAACGTTGCGCAGTGGACTTACGCAGTTGCGTAAATTTTCGTGAAATTGGCCCCTGGTCTTTTAGTGGTGCTGTGGACACTTACATGTACATGTACCTAGTTGGCTGCCCCTGGCTCGATGTTTCAAATACTTAAGATTGATTTTAAGTGTGGTTCAAGTTTTTCCAGTAGTTTATGTGCAGTGAAAACTGCAAGAATCTCAAAACTTGCCTGTAATGGTTTCTTTACTGAAACATGTGCAGAAAAAGTTGCAGTGGCTGAAAACTGGTGCCAGATATTCGCATACATGTATGTACCTAATCGGCAGAAGCGTCTTGATTTTTGTCAAAAGGCACTAGCAGAAAATGAAACCTTTGGCGATGTCATTTTTACTGATGAGAGTTCTATTCAATTGGATTGTCATAGTAAACTTACTTAAATGGAAGAAGGGCAGTGCCCAAAAATTAAAACCTTGTGCCAAACACCCCAAACAAGTTTATGTGTGGGCTGCCATTTTAAAACGAGGCCCATCCCAAATGCTGGTGTTTGAGCGCATGATGGAGGCTAAATTCTATGCAAAAGAGATTTTAGAAAATACTCTCTTGCCTTTAATTCATAATTATTTTCCAAACGGTCATTGCTTCCAGCAAGACAATGATCCCAAACATACTAGCAGACTCGCAACAGATTATATGACAGCTGTAGGCATTAAATGGTAGAAAACACCGGCGGAAAGTCCCGATTTAAACCCCATAGAAATGTCTGGCATCAGCTGAAACATCATCTCCGGCGGCATGTCAAGCCTCAAATCAAAGATGAACTCATGGCAGGCATCGGAGAGTTCTGGCAGACAACCCCAACCATAGACATATGCGACATGTACATGTACATCAACCACTTGCACAAAGTGATTCCAGCTGTAATCGAGAGAGAAGAATGTGCTTCTGGCTACATGTACTAAAGTCATCAAAAACAAACCGGCTCTTTTCAGAGCCACCACCCACACAAGACAGATAATTTTCCTTGTCACGTTGCTCAATCATTTGTCCTAATAAAGTATATGTAGTAACAAATTATATCATTCAAATAAAATTCTAAAAATGTAATGATAAAAAAATGCACTATTCACCATAATGTACTTGAAAGGGTTTGGGTACCTTACAGAACACAACTCAATGTTTACATTCAACTAAAACAGTTTGAAGATAAAGAGGGTAGAAAGCTTCCTTTAAATACTGACGTGCTGTTGTTTTTGAGAAATTATTAAAACATTGTCACGAAATTAACTTTCATCTCGAGAGACGAATATAATTTATAAAAGAATGTAAAACGTATTTACCAGTACTGATATAAATACCAACACTGTTAAATACATGTACATGTACGTTGTACCATGGAGGAAAGAAAATATCCTCCATGATTGTACATGTACATTGTGGGATGCTAAAATAATTGTTTGTCTCACTGCGCATCCAGGAATTAAAGGCCTGCCAACAATTGCTTGCAATAAGGATAGGAAGATGTGTGTTTATTATTTACTTTTAGTAGTCATAATTTTAGTAATCACCGTTTTGCTCGTATGTGTGGGGGAGATCTGGGTTCACAACAACAAAACCATGGTTAAAGTCTATACTAGCCAGTAAATCAGGTTGTTCATTTAGTTTAATATAGGGCTGTTTTTTGCAGAATATGTGGTGCATATGCCCAAAATGCTAATACTTTGTCAAAAAAAGTGCCCCCCAAACAAGAACGTACATATCATTATCATTCAACACATCGATAATGGGTTAAAGGGTCTCATATCTGAACTTGAAGCGAAATACAGGAAGATCTTGACGAATCAAGTTTGTGTGCAACATGAATTTTCTTTTCATTTAAACTATGTTCAATATTTCTTGATAGGGTTTTGTTATCCCTGCCATTCTAAGATCATCCCTTACAGAAGCAGCCTGGGTGCCTCACGTGGCTATCTTTATTTTGCGGTAACGAAGGCCATCGATCCGCACCAGTGAACAGAAAGACACCCGTCTTGAAAAGGCGGTCCTAACGAGCCCCGTTTCACTCGCTCGCAACGAGATTTGTGCACTTGATGGGGGTAAACACACCCTCGTTACGGCCCTCGTTTCCCCTGCGTGCCTCGATGGCAATTTAAGGGCTGTACTGCACATGAGTTCTCAGTATTGTGATTTGTATTGTGACAATTCAACCACAGGTTAATCAATCTGTTTAGTATAGGAAAGAAGAGTAATTTTAACAAATTAATAAAGAAAATTAAAGAATAAGACTTGAACTTTGTTTCTGGTTACTTTTTCAAACATTTTGCCCAATTGACATAATTAAACCTAGATGTAAACGTTGCAAAAATTCAGGTGCTGTTGCAAATTTAGTTGCCAAAAGAAAGCTTTAATTTGGGTTGTGAGCCTTTTTTAATCATTGTATGCAATGAAATTGGTTTTTTTTATAAGAACTTTTATACCAATATATCAACTATTTGCCATGTGTAAGATGAAGCCTAAAAACAGTGCTTAAAATGCCGAATACAAACAGTTTCAAAGAACACGTTGCCATGGATCTTTGAAACCGTTTGTTATGAAATGCATACGGTTAGAAAGATACTTCAAAAGTAGAATATAATAATCCACACGAGTATTACTCCAGATTGCATGGGTTTCTTTTTACGTCGTGAACTAACACGGTTGTAAATTTTATTTTTTTTCTTCTGTGGGAAATGTTTTCGGATCATTTTGATTATTTTTCCAAACAATCAAAAAGTGGCCTTTTCTTTCATCTTTATTCTCTTTCATGATTTAAGTTTGATCTAAATATCATAAGGAATATAGATGATTTCAACCTAATTATAAAGCTTTAAAAGAATTTTGGTGGCAAGTGAGGAGAAAAATGTATAAACCTTTGTGCAACTCCACCATTGAAATAAAAATAAACGGCGTATATCGAGCTGAAATTATGTTTACAAAGCTGAAGTCAGTTACACAAGAACAAGCATGGAGCTCAATTCCGTGTCTATTAATACTAAAACACTGAGATTTTCTGATTAATCTGACATCATTTGTCATTGGTCTCCCTGCATGCTTAAAATTTTTCATAAAAGGGACAAAACTGCCATGACAGGCTGCCATTACAGGGATAAAGACTTGGCCCTAGTGACCAAACCGCCAGCTTCTCTAATTAAAATCATGTATAGAGTCTGTAGACCCGTAGAGAGTCTTCAATTTAACACTTTGCCAATTTATTGGCTTTGTGTGGAAACAAAAAAGGAACTTTTTTCTCAGCCTTTTTGATTCTCTTCTTATCTCTTGAGTCAGACGCCAGGACGTAACGACTCCCCAACCGAGCTCTGATCTGTTGGCAACTCAATTAATTCTTCTTTGATATTCTTGATGGCGTCATTCATTGTGGTTTTTGCGCAGTCAATGTCGAGACTGTCAAGGCTCTGAGCGGCTAGCCCAGTGTCTTGCAAGCAGACTCTACTTGTGTAGCCAAAAAGTTAATTAAGGATTCGATAGCCTGCAATATCTCTTGATTCCCTAATTGGCTTGCTTCAGGTATGTCGTCGTCCATATCTGCTTGGTATTTAAGGGCTTAGCCGATATGTGGCGTGGTGTGAGCGTATGAATAGCTGGTATACGCCTCTCTTAATATTTGTGCATGACGCCATAATTCTTACCCATTCTTCTTAAAATGAGGCTGTGGGCGCATCATGTCCCCCATCACTTGCAGTGGCTGCGCCCATCGCCTCGTTTTGAGTTAGCAATGTGACGTACCTCATGCATAAATATTAAGAGAGGCGTATTAGAGTAAGGTTAACAGTGACCAAGAGCCAGCTTCTGGATAATGGTTTTCTTAAATACAGTTGGGATTACGTAATCGAGTGAGCTAGATGCACTCGACCATGTCACTTGAAAATGAATAGAAATTTGGGCATTTCAAAGTTTTCCACTTTCCTTTATGGAATGCTAATCACATTATTCCGTGGTCATTTTGTATAGTCATGATATTCCTGCAATATGACAAAGTACAAAAGTGTTGAAATGTTGAAATACTGTGCGACTGAGGCCCAGTCACATGCCCCGTGTAACACAGAAATCTACATGAGCTGTAAGTACAGAATTCTGAAGTCAACACAACCATGAAGGCCTAAATTTACTCTTCTTTCCTATACAAACAAAAAAACGTGTTAGGAGAAAATCATGATTCAAGTTGCAGTTTTGGAGAACCTGCTTAACTTTTTACTTTTATTTTTTGTAAGACAAAAATAAACCTGACTACTTTATTCATACAGAAGTGTCGATGTGTTTTCCATTCTGCAACTAAATTTGTTAGTAACTAATTCATAAACATAAATATGTACATGTACATCATTTTGTAAAAATGAAAAAAGAAGAGTTTAGCCCGCAGAGGACTGTATTTAAACCAATGCATAATTGATGTGTTGATATTGTTGATCAGACCCATTTTTGATTTCCTTTTTTCTTCAAGGTTTACAAGAATTGTACAAGATTTTACAAGGAATCATTCAAACAATGGTAAGTAATAAAAATATTGTTAAATATTGTCAAAACAATCAAAACATATTTCAAAGGTTTAATGATCGAGTATCTCGAGCAATCATGAATAAAAATAGTACTATTCATCAAAGTTAAATGAAAATAACAACGGCGCTTTTCACAGGGTGGTAAACATTTTTTTTTGAGAGAGAAATATGCTTACTATTGCTCTATACATGTAGTGCAGCTGGCAAACATCTAGAAACAAATAGAATTTTCATTTTTTCAAACATAAGAGTATATGTTTAGTAACAATAAAACAATTTTTTTAGTAATTGTTTGTAACGATTTATATGTTAAAAAAATAGATAAAGTTGTTTGGGGGGGGGCTCACTCCGCCTACCCCTTTTGTGACGTCAATCGAGGCAAACTTTGCCTTGATGCGTAGAGTAAACACACGTGCAAAGTGCATTCAAGTCCAAGTCGTGAGTTTGTACGTTTCGAAAAAAAGTTTTTTTTTCTTGAATGTTTCTGACAATGCCGACCAAGTGTATTGCTGCAAAACAACTAAAGATGGGGTCAGTCTGCATGGCTGGTCAGACTCACATGAGCAATAGTGCCTAGTGGTCCGGTCTGACGTCTTTTTCAGCGCTGTGCAGCATTTTTTCTTCAGATATCGCGCCCTCTCGGGTCGGGGCCTACTCTTAAATTTGTAAATAAGATAAGAACTAATTTTTTAGAACCTTAGTTAACTGTTTATTCACATTCCAATCATCAAAACACACATATATTAGTGACAAAAGCTTTATTTTGACAAAATAGCACTTGCAGGTGACTTTGACCAATGTGATCATTATATCCAATGAATAGGACCTCTACGACCAGTGCCTGTCTTTATCTTAAAGACAGGGGATCAGTCTTAGGAAGACCTATTGGTTGACCTCGGTAATGGTGGGCTACAGGTATTCTACGCTATTCAAACCTACAAGCCCTGATTAAAGGAGGCAGATTCTCCGCAATTTACTTAGGTTGGGCTGAAGAAAAAAAACCTATTCAGTTTGTGAAACATTAGTGAGTTTTTTTCTGTAGTGTACTCCGGTATTGTGCTGTAACACTTTAAATAGTTATCTTCGTTTTGTTATGTATGCCTTATTTAATTTTCTGAATTAACTGATGTTTTTGTGTATTTACAAGACATTCATTTGTAATTTTAAAACCTTAGAGGAATCAATATCTTAAAACCATTATACACTTTCGGTAAACAGTATTGTCCAAGTCCCACACTTCGTGTATCACAACTTATATATAAAATAACAATCCTGTGGAAATTTAGGCTCAATCGGACATCAGAGTCGGGAGAAAATAACGGGAAAACCCACTCCTGTTTTCGCGCGTTTCGCCGTGTCATGACATGTGTTTATAACAAATCCGTAATTCTCGCTAACGAGAATTAGGTGTTCGGGCAACAGCCCGAACAACTCATTGTTTTTTTTGGGGGGGGGGTTTTCTTATTCTTCTCGCTGTCGATTGTCCGCAAGAAAAAGCATAGATGCGAAACTCGCATTAAGTTGAAACTTTGCACACAGGTAGACAATAACCAGTAGATGATACAAAAGTTGTTACGTCACGATGACGTCATCAGTTGACGAGATACACTAATTCAAAGTTTATTATTTCAAAAAATAATAACTTTTGATCTACATGAGGGATTTTTACAATCAATACATCATCGGAAAGGGCATTAAAAACTCCGTAAACGCCTCACAGACATGACCACATTTTGATTTTGTCTTCCGGCTCAAAAGAGAGGTTGAACATTTCGAAATTCACGTCTGAAAAACAACG
Organism: Asterias rubens; assembly: GCF_902459465.1. NCBI lineage: Eukaryota > Metazoa > Echinodermata > Asteroidea > Forcipulatida > Asteriidae > Asterias > Asterias rubens. Next base: position 11,379,638 of record NC_047070.1, on the reverse strand, counting down.
TAAATCCCCCGTTGGTATGTGCATAAACATTACACTTAGGCATACACACAACGTGTAGTGTATTAGCTGTGCGGGAGAGTCACGCTCCAGTGATCATCCATAGAGTGCGAAAAAGCTTCATGTAGAATAGTCTTCGTTCAAGGCGTTTAACTTTTTGACCTTGTCTTCTGGTTCAAATCGAATTTATTGTACATTATCTACGACCGTACTGCGTTGATAACACCGGTTCCCGTCCGTTCACTGAAGTTAAGCAAAATCGGGCGTGGTCAGTACTTGGATGGGAGACCAATTGGCGACCAAATTTTGTATTATTTATTTGTTTATTTAATTTGTTCTTCTCCTATAAATAGCTTCCTTTTTAGTCTATTTTCAAGGCGTTTCCAACCAACATTTCTTTTCCGGTTAGTTAGTCTCTTCTTCAGTCGTCATTATGCATAAGGCTCCAACCACAAAAGCTATTTAGACAATCTATACATCATATGAAAGGGTATTAAGTACGTAGTCTGTTTTCAAGGCGTTTTCAACAAACATTTCCCTTCCGGTTAGTTAGTCTCTTCTCCAGTCGTCATTATGCATGTTCCTATGCCCTCAACCACAAAAGCTATTTTGACAATCTCCATCATATGAAAGGGCTTTACGTACGTAGTCTGTTTTCAAGGCGTTTTCAACAAACATTTCCCTTCCGGTTAGTTAGTCTCTTCTCCAGTCGCCATTATTCATGAGTTCACATTTCCTCGACCACAAAAGCTATTTTGACAATCTATACATCATATGAAAGGGCCTCACGTACTTCACAAAAATGGGTATGTTGGTGACCTTCTCTTGACCTTTTGACTTTTTTAAACCGGAAGTGCCTGTAAAAGGCTTTGAAAAGGCATTATTTAAAGGCTTTTAGGTTGAAATGGACACTTTTTGATGCTTTATCATAAAATTATTTCACATCGAGAAAACTGTTTGGTTTTGATTTCTTTGCAATTTGACGAGCTATTAACAACACTTTTTCATTGATTCAAACACTGACCCAACAATAGCCGAACACCTAGTGTTTGTTTCTACAAACACTATATCTAGTTTATATTGTTTTGCCGTTTTCTCAAAAAGTAAAGCATTTCATGGACTAAGATTTCAAGAGAAGTCTTTCACTATTACCTTCTGTAAACCCTGTAAATTATTTGTAAATCGGTGAACTTTTTTGTCTTCTTCTGTACCGAAAGGGTCCAATGGCTTTAATGAGTAACTGACACCTTTTTGAAGTAACTTTCCTTTAAGTGTCTTTTATTTTTTTCTATGTGGCCAAAGTTTAGGCCTATGCAGTTATAAGTAGGTGGAAATGGAAATAGAATTCCTCTTGCCAAAGTTGTTGAAAAACTTGTATGGCATATTTGTTTGCTGTGCAAATGTGAGCATTGTCATTATTAACGGAAAAAAAACATCAATGACATCGAAGCAAAAACAAATTGTTCAAATAATTTGAAAACAAGTATAACCTCTTAAGCTTAAAGCTAAAAGTTTTCTCCAAAAGGTTCCAAACTTTTTCCAAAATACTGCAAATCAAAATAAAAAGCATCAAAAATTATAAATAGTTTGGGCTGAGCGTTATTCCATGTCAAATCAACCAATATTCTGAAGATTGGTCTGGGTCACATATCAGATTTGGCTGAAATTAATGTATTATACTCATAATTGTGTATGAACATATGAACACATTACTAAATATGTTTAGACAAGATTGTGCTTTGTTTAAAGATGTGGGCATTTTCACTTTAATTCAGGACAATAATATTGCAGTATCATTACGTTTTTATGAGGTTTGTTGGCCATTGATCTGTCATTTGCTCTTTAAAATGAAATACACCATTTTCATTATACTTCGTTATCACACGTTTGTTTGAGCGACTTTTATTGACTTTCGTTATGAGCCTGTTTGCCAAATTTGTTAAACATTGCAAACTCCTATGTGGTCATAAGTTGGCAAGTAGTTTTGTTGTTCACCAGAGTGGATTGCTCCCTCTAATTGAAAGCATATAGTAGTGTAGTACTGTAGTTTACAGTTTCCTAAATGTAGCTTTAATTGCAGGACAGCATGTTGATTGATTTGACACCCATGGCTGGCACAATGAATGCTAAGATTAGCAAGGGTGTTGTTTTGGTAATAAGCATTTACATACATGTAATTGCTATGCTAAACAATCAAACCATGAACTAGGGAGAGTAATCAAAATGAGGAGGATTTTAAACAAATGCATGTAATTGAACTTCCATTAAAAGAACATAAGTGCAGTACATACGTACATGTATTGGTTGTTTATTGAAGTGGGACAGATTAAACAATCAAACTTGGATTTCAATTAAAAGAACATAAGTGCAGTTGATACGTACAGTACATGTATTGGTTGTTTGTTGTGGGCCAGATTGCACACCACCTACACACCTACAATGTGTGCATGTTATAGCATGTTATAGGCAGCAGTGTTTCATGATAAGTATGGTATTGGGATCCACATTGTGGTTGTATTTAATTCATCTTGGGGACATTTACTGTGTGTATTATGTTAAAAGCAAGTATTTAATTCATCTTGGGGACATTTACTGTGTGTATTATGTTAAAAGCAAGTATTTAATTCATCTTGGGGACATTTACTGTGTGTATTATGTTAAAAGCAAGAAAAAACATTAAGTGCTGCACAACCACCTAAAACAACCAGGGAACGACAAGCATAGTTGGTTCTTTTTCAAAAATATTTCAGGGTTTGGTTTGGTTTTTGATTGGTTAGCTTTTACTTTGTCTTTTGCCTAATCCGGCAAAATTTAAGCATTTTTTGTACACAACCTTGAAGGCTATGGAACGGCTAATGTATGTCAAATTGCCCTACACAGCTCTTGTAATCTGGAAGTTGAAATTCAACATGATTTACGTATTATTTTGACAGTTGGTTTATTGCCTTTCCAAACTGAATGGATTACATCACCTGTGACAGCACTCTTAGGCAAAAATAACTTCAGGAATCATGTACATGTAGACCTAATTGCCCTAGACTGTATACAAAACTAACCTATTTAGATGTACATATGCAGCTGCGTAACTAGACATTTTCATTTGGTGGGGCAAGTGGGGGCAAAGATTAAATTTGGGGGGCCAAAGAAGTGCGAGATTATGAAATATGTTAACTGATATAGTTGATACACACCAATGCAGTTCTACAGTCTACATAGTCAGCAGGTAACAAAAGATTGCGAAAACAACAAAATCTTAGAGAACTTGTCATTTTGTATAAGATAATACTTTTCGACTGTATAAAAGGATTAAATTACCAACTGTGATCACCAAGTACCAATTTAGAGTTGTACACGGCATTCTCAAATAGGCTCTGTGGGTGTGTAAATACCCAAAACATAATAATATTAGGCCAAGTAAAAATAGAAAAATAGAAATGTTTAGCGTCCCTGCCCGCCCGCTTCCTTTTTACAGGACAGGTCTCCTTTTTTTTTTGAAAAAGGGTTATTTTAAATGATCTCAGCCAAAAACAAAAAAATCTTAATGTCTTGTCTGAATGCCTTGACCAAACTGTGTCATTAATATTTTGTGTATTTCAGCAGCAGAAAAAAACAATTGATATTTGACATTCATGGCGGCCATCTTGAAATTAAAAATTAAAAGCCCCTCCTCCTTCGTTTTTTTGAGAAACCCAGACACTAAACATGTTTCTTAGTTTTTTTTACTCGGCCTTGATGTAACACGTGTAAGCTCTAAAAATAAAAAAAAATACAGGATTGAAATTGTGGGTGTTTAATAATAACATTTCAGTTACGAAACGGATATTTAAAATAGGCATACCTCTCAATTGCACCGCTTGCTTCAAAGGAGAAGAAATGGTCTAAGCAACCTTTTTCGCTGGCCATTTTGCTGTGGTAAATTTCTCTGTAGTGCATCTGACCATGGAGGTAGAAATTTCTACATGCACGATCTGATTAAGTTGTGTTAACGGAGCTATTGGTCTGCGTCCTGCACTCTCTAATCGCAAAACCACAAACATTTACCGCCAACACGAGCGGGCCTGCGTATCCATGCATTTTTCATGTTATAGTCCACATAGGGCCTACTGATATGAATACAAGTTTTCCTTTTTACGGCAGCATTTTATGCAGCCTTAAACGATTTATATATAAGGCCCATGAGAATATACTTTTCTCTGATTTCATATGGGGGGGGGGCAAGGGTTCTGAGCGGGGGGGCGCCTGCCCCCCTCTGGTTACGCCACTGTACATATGGCAAAGTTCACTCGTTTTAATAAAATGTTTGTTGTGAGGTCTTGATTATGTCATACACGTATACAGTAAAGCATGACATTTAAATCACATAATTAAAAACTGATTATTTAACAATTTGTTTATCTTCTGGACCACATACAAAACATCAGTGATACAAAAGGACTTGGGGAGAACAAAACTAACATTGACATGACCCCAATTTGTTAGTCCATGAAAAGTGTTTAAGTGTGTTATGAAACGTATATTATTAGGAAGATGTTTTAAAAGTATATTATAATGATCCATACAAATATGCCTCGAAACTGCAATTTGAGGCATGTTTGTGTGGATCATTATATTCTACTTTCAGAAGATCTTTCTAACATTATGCACTTTATAACAGTTTTAAATGCATAATGGTTTCAAATGTGTTTCATGGACTAACCTTTAACTGCAACAATTGAAGTAAAAACTAATGTCTTAATATTGTTTGTTTGATGAACAGGTTTTTTTATAGGAGTTCACTGCACACATGGAATCAACAGAACAGGCTATCTCATCTGCAGGTTTGTTACTTGTTCTGTTACCTCTTTTAAAAAAAACATGTACTAAGAATTGTATAAACAAATTAGCAATGTTATTTAATTATGAAACATACAGTAGCACCGTCATAAGGTCACAACTATCAAATTACAATGATTTGAAGTCTAAAATGAGGTTTACATATATTCCAGCTCACAAACAGTTGTTTGACCTTTACTTCCAAGTGGGTTTTTTTTTTGGGGGGGGGGGCAGCATTGAGTAAATATATATGACATAAAAACCACACATGTCTGCTCAGGTATCCAGTTTTGTCAAGTCTGCCAACTTCCATCTGGTGAACATTAGGTAGAGTGTGAAAGCTTCTGACTGTCGAGACCACAAAGTTAGCTGTGCACACACTAGTAGCATTTAGACTGGACTACTGCAACAGTCTCTTGACTGGCATCAACAAGAACCTGGAAAGAAGGCTTCATAATGTTCAAAGGACTGCTGCAAGATTGATTCTAAGTATAAGCAAATACGACTCCATCAGTCTTTATCTATTCAACCTACATTGGCTTCCCATCACTCAAAGAATCTCCTTCAAAGTTATGATCCTGATGTATAAAGCGTACCATAAGCAAGCTCCTGGACATATCGTGGACATGCTCGAATTAAGATCTCAACAAAGACATCTTTGTTTTTCTACCTCACGCTCCCTTTTTGTTTTGCCAAAAACTCACTATAATACTTTTGCAGAGAGATCATTCTCTGAATATGGCCCTAAAATGTGGAATAATAAGCTTCCTACCTACGTCCTACACAGATCAGAAATGCCACCTCACTCACCTCATTCAAGACGCTCACTTGTTCCAGCAGGCTATCTAACCATTCAACTGTGCTTCAGCGCCTTAGAACAAACTCTTGATTTTGGCGCTCTACAAATAATAATAATAATAATAAGAACAATAACTAGACATTAGGTGTTTGTGAACAAACACAAAGCTGTTCCGTGTTCCTGTTTGGATTATGAGCTAAAATGACCAAGGAGTCTATCATTGAAAAAAAGAAGAAAATGCTGAATGAGTTATGGTGCCACTTCCGGTTGACCCGGAAGTAGAGGTCGACATGGGGTCATGGTAACCTAAGGCTAATCTCCAATGCCCAAGGAGTCTCTAACTGAGAACAGTTTGAAAATCGATATTGCCACACTTTGGGTTGACCTGGAAGTAGAGGTCAACTTGAGGTCACGGTTTTTCAAAATTAATCTCCAATCCCCAAGGAGTCTTTAACTACAAACAGTCTAAAAAACGGCAGTTTACTTCTTGAGATATGGTGCTACAAAGATTTCCCAATTAAATATGCAAATATGGGTCACGTGGTTAATTAATTACGATAATTAACATTTTTGGGGGTCGGTGGTTTGATTTTTGATCTAGTACGATTTGATTTCACAGAACTCTTAACCACCAAACTCTGCGCTTATGATCACCATTTTCCGCTTACTGTGTTTTTCAAACATCATCGTGTCATGCATGCACACATGTTATGTTGGGCTAACAATTGAGAAAAAGAAAAGGCAACACTATGGATATAAAGATAAGAATCTAATTTAAATATTACAAAAAGAAATATTTTTTTAAGTTTTGGGGGATCAACAAAATATTGTTCCCGTGCGCAGATTCGAACTCGCATGTATCAGTTAAATAAGCGCGACTGATGACCACTAGGCTATGAGGGCCAATGTATAACTGAAGGGTTTACATGTATGTATATCAACAGAGGGGATTATGATCCGGCGAAATAATTCTCGTGTCATGATTTTGCGAACATTGTCACTAAATATTAACTGCTAACGCGTTTAACTATTAAGTAGGGTTGAAATGTAGTATTAGATGCCTTTAGGGGTTTTTGGCGAGGACGTCGTCGTCGTCAAAAACCCCTATTCAATTACGCACGTTCGTCCACGGAGGACGCCACCTCGGAGTCTAAATTTGAAATTTTTTCACTCATTTCTCAAAAACTACAACACCACAGCAAGCAATATTTTAAGGGAAGCTTTCAACTGTCATTATCTTCAAACTGTTGAAGTTTAGTGTAATTCTGTGGACACCATGGTATGTTGTCGTCGTCAAAAACCCCTATTTATATACGCACGTTTGTTAAACGAAAACCCCACACATTCGTGTGCAAAGTATATTGGTCCAGAACTCGGTTAGGAAACGAATAAAAAGACACTTCGCTGTGGTCCAGAACATAAGTAGAAAAACAAGAAAAGGAGACCTGAGTAGACTCCTCTCAAGAAGTCACAACTCATGATAGGTACATACTGAATTGCATTTACCATAAAGAATATTTAACAATAACATGGAAGCGACTGCATCCAGTTATATAGAAGTCGGATTTGTTTTCATAATCTCCATATGTTTTGTACACGTTCGAAAACGCACTATAAATGACGTCATTGTGACGTCCATGATTTTAGGCCGGAATGCACATCTACAGTATTCCAGAAGTCTGAAACTGAAAAAACATTGACGATCGGGGTACACTTTTGGAGATATGGTGCCAACAATGTTGACTTATTAAATATTCACCTCGCTGTAAGTGGCTAATTAATGAAGAATTTTTACATTTTTTACTTTAAGGTTAAAGTTTATGTTCTAAGCTCCAATTTAATATAGGATCTAATTTTTTCATATTTACGCTCTAGGATATTAGGCTTAAAATAAAAACGTGTACAAACCCTATGGGATTTAGGCAGAAACAAAGAATAATAATAATACTAATAATAAAAATAATAAAAATCTTCACAAAAACAATACCTGTTCCGACTAAGTCGGAACAGCTAATAACCCGTTTTTATATAGCGCTTTTCACACCCGGAGGGCGTCCCAAAGAGCTTCACATTATTACCCCTGGTCACTGGGCCTTAAATCACTCCTTAAACAATCTCAGCTCCCTGGTGGGGAGTATACAGCATTGTGCAACATTAATATGCGGCTAAATCAGTCACAAGAACCATCTCTGCCATCACAGGTACCCATTTACCCCTGGGTGGAGAGAATCAATTATAGTTAAGTGTCTTGCTCAGGGACACAAGTGTCACGACCGGGATTCGAACCCACACTCTGCTGAACAGAAGCACCAGAGCTTGAGTTCGGTGTTCTTATCCACTCGGCCATGACACCCAAATGACCTTTGATTAATTGATTGATTGATTCTTGCTGTGGAGAGTGCTACAGTCACTCTACTCACAACTCCATACATGACCAACTTGAACATACTGAGCCTTTCAACCAGGCAAGCCCCCAAGATGAACATACTTAGCCTTTCAACCAGGCAAGCCCCCTACATGAACATACTTAGCCTTTCAACCAGGCAAGCCCCCAACATTAACATACTTAGCCTTTCAACCAGGCAAGCCCCCCCAACATGAACATACTTAGCCTTTCAACCAGGCAAGCCCCCAAGATGAACATACTTAGCCTTTCAACCAGGCAAGCCCCCAACATGAACATACTTAGCCTTTCAACCAGGCAAGCCCCCAACATAAACATACTTAGCCTTTCAACCAGGCAAGCCCCCAACATGAACATACTTAGCCTTTCAACCAGGCAAGCCCTCAATATGAACATACTTAGCCTTTCAACCAGGCAAGCCCCAACATTAACATACTTAGCCTTTCAACCAGGCAAGCCCCCAACATAAATATACTTAGCCTTTCAACCAGGCAAGCCCCCAACATGAACATACTTAGCCTTTAAACCAGGCAAGCCCCCAACATGAACATACTTAGCCTTTCAACCAGGCAAGCCCCCAACATAAACATACTTAGCCTTTCAACCAGGCAAGCCCCCAACATAAACATACTTAGCCTTTCAACCAGGCAAGCCCCCTACATGAACATATATAGCCTTTCAACCAGGCAAGCCCCCAACATGAACATACTTAGCCTTTCAACCAGGCAAGCCCCCCAACATGAACATACATAGCCTTTCAACCATGCAAGCACCCAACATGAACATACTTAGCCTTTCAACCAGGCAAGCCCCAAACATGAACATACTTAGCCTTTCAACCAGGCAAGCCCCCAACATGAACATACTTAGCCTTTCAACCAGGCAAGCCCCCCAAGATGAACATACTTAGCCTTTCAACCAGGCAAGCCCCCAACATGAACATACTTAGCCTTTCAACCAGGCAAGCCCCCAACATGAACATACTTAGCCTTTCAACCAGGCAAGCCCCCAACATAAACATACTTAGCCTTTCAACCAGGCAAGCCCCCAACATGAACATACTTAGCCTTTCAACCAGGCAAGCCCTCAACATGAACATACTTAGCCTTTCAACCAGGCAAGCCCCCAACATTAACATACTTAGCCTTTCAACCAGGCAAGCCCCCAATATAAACATACTAAGCCTTTCAACCAGGCAAGCCCCCAACATGAACATACTTAGCCTTTCAACCAGGCAAGCCCTCAACATGAACATACTTAGCCTTTCAACCAGGCAAGCCCTAACATGAACATACTTGGCCTTGCAACCAGGCAAGACCCCAACGCGATCATACTTAGCCTTTCAACCATGCAAGCCCCCAACATGAACATACTTAGCCTTTCAACCAGGCAAGCCCCCCAACATGAACATACTTAGCCTTTCAACCAGGCAAGCCCTCAACATGAACATACTTAGCCTTTCAACCAGGCAAGCCCTAACATGAACATACTTGGCCTTGCAACCAGGCAAGACCCCAACGCGATCATACTTAGCCTTTCAACCATGCAAGCCCCCAACATGAACATACTTAGCCTTTCAACCAGGCAAGCCCCCCAACATGAACATACTTAGCCTTTCAACCAGGCAAGCCCCCAACATGAACATACTTAGCCTTTCAACCAGGCAAGCCCCCCCAACATGAACATACATAGCCTTTCAACCATGCAAGCACCCAACATGAACATACTTAGCCTTTCAACCAGGCAAGCCCCAAACATGAACATACTTAGCCTTTCAACCAGGCAAGCCCCCAACATGAACATACTTAGCCTTTCAACCAGGCAAGCCCCCCAAGATGAACATACTTAGCCTTTCAACCAGGCAAGCCCCCAACATGAACATACTTAGCCTTTCAACCAGGCAAGCCCCCAACATGAACATACTTAGCCTTTCAACCAGGCAAGCCCCCAACATGAACATACTTAGCCTTTCAACCAGGCAAGCCCCCCCAACATGAACATACATAGCCTTTCAACCATGCAAGCACCCAACATGAACATACTTAGCCTTTCAACCAGGCAAGCCCCAAACATGAACATACTTAGCCTTTCAACCAGGCAAGCCCCCAACATGAACATACTTAGCCTTTCAACCAGGCAAGCCCCCCAAGATGAACATACTTAGCCTTTCAACCAGGCAAGCCCCCAACATGAACATACTTAGTCTTTCAACCAGGCAAGCCCCCAACATGAACATACTTAGCCTTTCAACCAGGCAAGCCCCCAACATAAACATACTTAGCCTTTCAACCAGGCAAGCCCCCAACATGAACATACTTAGCCTTTCAACCAGGCAAGCCCTCAACATGAACATACTTAGCCTTTCAACCAGGCAAGCCCTCAACATGAACATACTTAGCCTTTCAACCAGGCAAGCCCCCCAACATGAACATAAATATACTTAGCCTTTCAACCAGGCAAGCCCCCCAACATGAACATACTTAGCCTTTCAACCAGGCAAGCCCCCAACATGAACATACTTAGCCTTTCAACCAGGCAAGCCCCCAACATAAACATACTTAGCCTTTCAACCAGGCAAGCCCCCAACATAAACATACTTAGCCTTTCAACCAGGCAAGCCCCCTACATGAACATATATAGCCTTTCAACCATGCAAGCCCCCAACATGAACATACTTAGCCTTTCAACCAGGCAAGCCCCCCAACATGAACATACTAAACCTTTCAACCAGGCAAGCCCCAACATGAACATACTTAGCCTTTCAACCAGGCAAGCCCCCCCAACATGAACATACATAGCCTTTCAACCATGCAAGCACCCAACATGAACATACTTAGCCTTTCAACCAGGCATGCCCCAAACCTGAACATACTTAGCCTTTCAACCAGGCAAGCCCCCAACATGAACATACTTAGCCTTTCAACCAGGCAAGCCCCCCAAGATGAACATACTTAGCCTTTCAACCAGGCAAGCCCCCAACATGAACATACTTAGCCTTTCAACCAGGCAAGCCCCCAACATGAACATACTTAGCCTTTCAACCAGGCAAGCCCCCAACATAAACATACTTAGCCTTTCAACCAGGCAAGCCCCCAACATGAACATACTTAGCCTTTCAACCAGGCAAGCCCTCAACATGAACATACTTAGCATTTCAACCAGGCAAGCCCCCAACATTAACATACTTAGCCTTTCAACCAGGCAAGCCCCCAACATAAATATACTTAGCCTTTCAACCAGGCAAGCCCCCCAACATGAACATACTTAGCCTTTCAACCAGGCAAGCCCCCAATATGAACATACTTAGCCTTTCAACCAGGCAAGCCCCCAACATAAACATACTTAGCCTTTCAACCAGGCAAGCCCCCAACATAAACATACTTAGCCTTTCAACCAGGCAAGCCCCCAACATTAACATACTTAGCCTTTCAACCAGGCAAGCCCCCAACATGAACATACTTAGCCTTTCAACCAGGCAAGACCCCAACATGAACATACTTAGCCTTTCAACCAGGCAAGCCCCCAACATGAACATACTTAGCCTTTCAACCAGGCAAGCCCTCAACATGAACATACTTAGCTTTTCAACCAGGCAAGCCCCCAACATGAACATACTTAGCCTTTCAACCAGGCAAGCCCCCAACATGAACATACTAAGCCTTTCAACCAGGCAAGCCCCCTACATGAACATACTTAGCCTTTCAACCAGGCAAGCCCCCAACATGAACATACTTAGCCTTTCAACCAGGCAAGCCCTCAACATGAACATACTTAGCCTTTCAACCAGGCAAGCCCCCCAACATGAACATACTTAGCCTTTCAACCAGGCAAGCCCCCAACATGAACATACTTAGCCTTTCAACCAGGCAAGCCCCCAACATGAACATACTTAGCCTTTCAACCAGGCAAGCCCTCAATATGAACATACTTAGCCTTTCAACCAGGCAAGCCCCAACATTAACATACTTAGCCTTTCAACCAGGCAAGCCCCCAACATAAATATACTTAGCCTTTCAACCAGGCAAGCCCCCAACATGAACATACTTAGCCTTTAAACCAGGCAAGCCCCCAACATGAACATACTTAGCCTTTCAACCAGGCAAGCCCCCAACATAAACATACTTAGCCTTTCAACCAGGCAAGCCCCCAACATAAACATACTTAGCCTTTCAACCAGGCAAGCCCCCTACATGAACATATATAGCCTTTCAACCAGGCAAGCCCCAACATGAACATACTTAGCCTTTCAACCAGGCAAGCCCCCCAACATGAACATACATAGCCTTTCAACCATGCAAGCACCCAACATGAACATACTTAGCCTTTCAACCAGGCAAGCCCCAAACATGAACATACTTAGCCTTTCAACCAGGCAAGCCCCCAACATGAACATACTTAGCCTTTCAACCAGGCAAGCCCCCCAAGATGAACATACTTAGCCTTTCAACCAGGCAAGCCCCCAACATGAACATACTTAGCCTTTCAACCAGGCAAGCCCCCAACATGAACATACTTAGCCTTTCAACCAGGCAAGCCCCCAACATAAACATACTTAGCCTTTCAACCAGGCAAGCCCCCAACATGAACATACTTAGCCTTTCAACCAGGCAAGCCCTCAACATGAACATACTTAGCCTTTCAACCAGGCAAGCCCCCAACATTAACATACTTAGCCTTTCAACCAGGCAAGCCCCCAATATAAACATACTAAGCCTTTCAACCAGGCAAGCCCCCAACATGAACATACTTAGCCTTTCAACCAGGCAAGCCCTCAACATGAACATACTTAGCCTTTCAACCAGGCAAGCCCTAACATGAACATACTTGGCCTTGCAACCAGGCAAGACCCCAACGCGATCATACTTAGCCTTTCAACCATGCAAGCCCCCAACATGAACATACTTAGCCTTTCAACCAGGCAAGCCCCCCAACATGAACATACTTAGCCTTTCAACCAGGCAAGCCCCCAACATGAACATACTTAGCCTTTCAACCAGGCAAGCCCCCCCAACATGAACATACATAGCCTTTCAACCATGCAAGCACCCAACATGAACATACTTAGCCTTTCAACCAGGCAAGCCCCAAACATGAACATACTTAGCCTTTCAACCAGGCAAGCCCCCAACATGAACATACTTAGCCTTTCAACCAGGCAAGCCCCCCAAGATGAACATACTTAGCCTTTCAACCAGGCAAGCCCCCAACATGAACATACTTAGCCTTTCAACCAGGCAAGCCCCCAACATGAACATACTTAGCCTTTCAACCAGGCAAGCCCCCAACATGAACATACTTAGCCTTTCAACCAGGCAAGCCCCCCCAACATGAACATACATAGCCTTTCAACCATGCAAGCACCCAACATGAACATACTTAGCCTTTCAACCAGGCAAGCCCCAAACATGAACATACTTAGCCTTTCAACCAGGCAAGCCCCCAACATGAACATACTTAGCCTTTCAACCAGGCAAGCCCCCCAAGATGAACATACTTAGCCTTTCAACCAGGCAAGCCCCCAACATGAACATACTTAGTCTTTCAACCAGGCAAGCCCCCAACATGAACATACTTAGCCTTTCAACCAGGCAAGCCCCCAACATAAACATACTTAGCCTTTCAACCAGGCAAGCCCCCAACATGAACATACTTAGCCTTTCAACCAGGCAAGCCCTCAACATGAACATACTTAGCCTTTCAACCAGGCAAGCCCTCAACATGAACATACTTAGCCTTTCAACCAGGCAAGCCCCCCAACATGAACATAAATATACTTAGCCTTTCAACCAGGCAAGCCCCCCAACATGAACATACTTAGCCTTTCAACCAGGCAAGCCCCCAACATGAACATACTTAGCCTTTCAACCAGGCAAGCCCCCAACATAAACATACTTAGCCTTTCAACCAGGCAAGCCCCCAACATAAACATACTTAGCCTTTCAACCAGGCAAGCCCCCTACATGAACATATATAGCCTTTCAACCATGCAAGCCCCCAACATGAACATACTTAGCCTTTCAACCAGGCAAGCCCCCCAACATGAACATACTTAGCCTTTCAACCAGGCAAGCCCCAACATGAACATACTTAGCCTTTCAACCAGGCAAGCCCCCCCAACATGAACATACATAGCCTTTCAACCATGCAAGCACCCAACATGAACATACTTAGCCTTTCAACCAGGCATGCCCCAAACCTGAACATACTTAGCCTTTCAACCAGGCAAGCCCCCAACATGAACATACTTAGCCTTTCAACCAGGCAAGCCCCCCAAGATGAACATACTTAGCCTTTCAACCAGGCAAGCCCCCAACATGAACATACTTAGCCTTTCAACCAGGCAAGCCCCCAACATGAACATACTTAGCCTTTCAACCAGGCAAGCCCCCAACATAAACATACTTAGCCTTTCAACCAGGCAAGCCCCAAACATGAACATACTTAGCCTTTCAACCAGGCAAGCCCTCAACATGAACATACTTAGCATTTCAACCAGGCAAGCCCCCAACATTAACATACTTAGCCTTTCAACCAGGCAAGCCCCCAACATAAATATACTTAGCCTTTCAACCAGGCAAGCCCCCCAACATGAACATACTTAGCCTTTCAACCAGGCAAGCCCCCAACATGAACATACTTAGCCTTTCAACCAGGCAAGCCCCCAACATAAACATACTTAGCCTTTCAACCAGGCAAGCCCCCAACATAAACATACTTAGCCTTTCAACCAGGCAAGCCCCCAACATTAACATACTTAGCCTTTCAACCAGGCAAGCCCCCAACATGAACATACTTAGCCTTTCAACCAGGCAAGACCCCAACATGAACATACTTAGCCTTTCAACCAGGCAAGCCCCCAACATGAACATACTTAGCCTTTCAACCAGGCAAGCCCTCAACATGAACATACTTAGCTTTTCAACCAGGCAAGCCCCCAACATGAACATACTTAGCCTTTCAACCAGGCAAGCCCCCAACATGAACATACTAAGCCTTTCAACCAGGCAAGCCCCCTACATGAACATACTTAGCCTTTCAACCAGGCAAGCCCCCAACATGAACATACTTAGCCTTTCAACCAGGCAAGCCCTCAACATGAACATACTTAGCCTTTCAACCAGGCAAGCCCCCCAACATGAACATACTTAGCCTTTCAACCAGGCAAGCCCCCAACATGAACATACTTAGCCTTTCAACCAGGCAAGCCCCCAACATGAACATACTTAGTCTTTCAACCAGGCAAGCCCCCAACATGAACATACTTAGCCTTTCAACCAGGCAAGCCCCCAACATGAACATACTTAGCCTTTCAACCAGGCAAGCCCCCCAACATGAACATACTTAGCCTTTCAACCAGGCAAGCCCCCAACATGAACATACTTAGCCTTTCAACCAGGCAAGCCCCCAACATGAACATACTTAGCCTTTCAACCAGGCAAGCCCCCAACATGAACATACTTAGCCTTTCAACCAGGCAAGCCCCCAACATGAACATACTTAGCCTTTCAACCAGGCAAGCCCCCAATATAAACATACTTAGCCTTTCAACCAGGCAAGCCCCCAACATGAACATACTTAGCCTTTCAACTAGGCAAACTCAAAGCGCATATTGTTCAAACACTAATATAATCTCTGGAGCTTTCATCTGAAAATATTATACCCAGTACACAAAGCTCTGCTTTATTCAAAATCTTCAAAATTGGAAATGATTTAAAGTAAAGGGTTTACATGTACATGTACGGGTATATTTTCAATTAAAAGGTAAAAGAAACTTAGTTTTGTCTGTATTTTCTGTAAATTTCCGACTCAATAGTCCTGGTTTCACTCTTTCACTTTTAATAAGCGCTTTGAGACTTTTTTTGTAATTTTGCGCTATATTAAAGCTGTTCATTGTTATGATTATTATTATTATTATTCCTTTGCAGGTATATGGTTGAAAACTTGGGGTTTACATCCTCGGACGCACTGATTGGTAAGAAAACTAAGAATATACTCAAACTCCGATAACTGTTCATTGTACACATTTATGTATATTAAACAAATTGGGGTTAAACAAAGAGAAACTGACTAGAACAGGGTTTTAACTAAATACCTACAGGTTTAGGAGCCAGTGCTCTGTCAACTGAGCTACAATGTACATAGGTTGTTGGTATCCCTATTTTGTCAATACATGTACCATATGTATCTTGGTTCGGGGTGCCAGTCAGACGCCATACAATCATTAGAGGATCACACAGTTGATCAATAGTTGACTGAAAGTCCCCTTTAGTTTGGTCCATATCCCTTCCATCAGTCTCTCCTGACCAACATGATCAAGGTTTAGAGGATTGAAAGATTGAAATTAATCCGCAACTTTCATCTTTTGATAACATGTTAATGAGCTCTAAAGCAAGTCTTTGGCGACTGTGAATCCTTGTAAAGTAAGATAAGATCTCATGTGATGCTTGTACGATTGAAAATGAAAACCAGCGCAGTTTTAGGGTATGAGAAGGTGAACATGTACAAGTTTCATATCATAAATACCAAATAAAAATGGTTTATCAAGAAACTTTGATCATGTCTTTGCATGCTCAGTTTTGACTTTCACTATTGAACTAAAGATATTCAGCAGATCCCTGATACTAACATTTCAAGAAGCTCCTGTGATGGTATCCTTTGATGTTACTTACAAATACAGTATATTGTCATGTTTGAGTATGACTAATGACCTGCTTTTTCCTGTAGAGTAAGACGACAATATTACGTGTGTATTCTGTGATTTGTTAATGTGCACTACAAGTTGAGTGGGCTTAAAGGTCAGCCATATTGGGCTGATTTGTACGTACTTGATTCCAGCTTAGGGGTTGTAAATTGCAGGCTGGTACTTCATAAAGTGTACATTAATTATTGTATAGTACAACACACTGCTTTGGGTTGTGATGCATAGCCAGCCTGAGAATTATTCAACTTGATACACAAAATGTATTGATGGGTTTTGTCTTCATTGAAATGATGTCAATTTAGGTTTTTGATCAACCTTTTTTAATGGAAAAGCTTTATTGTCAGATCTCTCTTGACAAATTCAGAATTAACTTGAAATCAAACACTTTAGTTGAAATTGTCTTTAACCAGCGATAATCTAAACCTGGGTTGATAATTGTTCAATTTTCAAAGGTGCCTGTAAAACAAGAAGCAGAGTAGATTTGATTGGAGCATAAAGTTTGGACAAATTAAATGGCACAATTACTGTGCTCTTGTCAGCATGCTCCATTCATTACACATCCCTTAACAACATGCACAACATTGATAAGCTCAGCATTACATGTAGCAAATTGGATTCCTATTCTTTGAACAGTGTAAATGTAACTTGAAACCTTTTTAATTTGGCCCAAGACATTATGGTGGCATATCAGTTTACATGGAGAAGACTATCATACTTGCACTATGTACATTTAACCATTTCACTTTCAACAATGTGTACAAATTACAAAACCTTTCAAACTGGTTACAGCGGACACTTATAACTACCCAGAAGAACTTTGAAGCATCATTTGTTTGCTGGTCAGTCGTCGGGCTAATGTTCATAATCGACTGGACATTCTAGTTTGTGTGTGTCTATTGAAACTTGTGTCAACCATATATGATTTAATCATGTATGCCTTTACCAAAACTTGTCCATTGTTCTATTTGTCATTCTAAATAACAAATAATCAGTAATACAGATTATATCAATTAAATTAGGATGCAGAGCCTTATTATTTTATTGATAAGTTGATTGATTACAGTTTTAAATGATTATTTCAGCATTTGCAGATGCAAGAGGCCACAAAGTAGAGAGACAGAATTACATAGATGACCTTCATAGACTAAGGTAAGGTACGGATGGTTTGCATAGTGAGCTGCTTATGCAATGCAGGCAGTAAGCATGGGGGTGATGATGGATGGATAGAGTACATGTATGGTGTTATATGCCAGAGGTGTAATATTAGGTGATTCAGTGCCCAAGTTACATAGGGATATGAGTAGGATAGGATTACATGTGTACGTGTATACAAAAAAGTGTTGGGGGTGTGAAGGACCTGTTTATGATATTATCATCTTTTATATGTTACTTTCTGTTTGAAATGGAGACTGCTGCTTCAATTTAACATTTACCTTGTTATGCCTTACAACATGTATCCCACAGCAGTAATCACTAGAAAGGAATGCAGAATTTGGGAAATTTGTAGTGATCTGTTAGTTTCTACTTCAAAAGCTGATTTAGTAGGGATTAATCTGATGATAGTTTGCAAAAACTTCTGTACAGCTATAAATTGTCTGTATGCGTTTGGGTAATGAACAATTAATGGCAATAAAAACTTATGTGGTAAAAAGTACAGCAGCTTTGAATTGTATAATGTATTTTGAAAAAATTTCACTTTGAAGTACTGTGGTTATATGAAAACAAAATATCACTTTTTATCCACGAAAATGTGATGTGAGAAGCATTATCTGTATTGTTTGTTGTGTATTTCCATCAGGATTTTTTTTTTCGTGGGTGGACATATTCACACTGGTTTTTGGGTGATTTCTCAAAAACGAGTCAACTTTTTGAAATTGCCCTTGGTTTCTTTGATTGTGCGTGCATATATCTACATTTGTAGATTTGTGCATGTTGGTCTTACCCATATACACCGATGTGTGTTAGCACTGTGTACAATGTGCTCAGTACTTTTATATAGGATCGAACAATGGAATTGAAATATTGGAATGGTTCCAAAAAACAACATACAGACCATTTTAGTTATTAACTAACACCAACAAATCAACAAAAATACAAGTAAATTAAATGGGAATTAGTTATTGCAATCATATTGATAACATACATGTAAACTAATGAAAGTCACTTGATGTGAACACAATCTGCTGCCGACACTGCTCATTCTACTAGCACAAGCAGTGCTTTCATCTTTTTTTAAGGTGAGTGTTCATTGAGTACTTGTCAATTGATAGTTAATTGGTAATGGTAATAGCTTTTGGAACAAGGCTGACCAACATGAAACAGACACACACAACATTAATGTAGTAGTACATTATGTTATGAAGCAGTCGGGTATTAAAGTTACTATTGAATGAGAAGCAAAAAGCAATGAGCAGAAAGAAGATTTTGTTCTTAAGTGCCTCTGTGCCCTGCCCAATCATGTCATATATATACAATTAAAAATTGATTAGGTAGGGGTCCTCTTGGTATTCCAAAGGCTTAATTATCCAATAATATTAAACACTATAAATTAAATACAAGTTAAAGTAGGTTCACTAGTCCACTATGCCCATGTGTTCTTGCAGGTTCACTAGTCCACTATGCCCATGTGTTCTTGTAGGTTCACTAGTCCACTATGCCCATGTGTTCTTGTAGGTTCACTAGTCCACTATGCCCATGTGTTCTTGTAGGTTCACTAGTCCACTATGCCCATGTGTTCTTGTAGGTTCACAAGTCCACTATGCCCATGTGTTCTTGTAGGTTCACAAGTCCACTATGCCCATGTGTTCTTGTAGGTTCACAAGTCCACTATGCCCATGTGTTCTTGTAGGTTCACTAGTCCACTATGCCCATGTGTTCTTGCAGGTTCACTAGTCCACTATGCCCATGTGTTCTTGTAGGTTCACTAGTCCACTATGCCCATGTGTTCTTGCAGGTTCACTAGTCCACTATGCCCATGTGTTCTTGCAGGTTCACAAGTCCACTATGCCCATGTGTTCTTGTAGGTTCACTAGTCCACTATGCCCATGTGTTTTTGCAGGTTCTCTAGTCCACTATGCCCATGTGTTCTTGTAGGTTCACTAGTCCACTATGCCCATGTGTTCTTGTAGGTTCACTAGTCCACTATGCCCATGTGTTCTTGCAGGTTCACTAGTCCACTATGCCCATGTGTTCTTGTAGGTTCACAAGTCCACTATGCCCATGTGTTCTTGTAGGTTCACAAGTCCACTATGCCCATGTGTTCTTGTAGGTTCACAAGTCCACTATGCCCATGTGTTCTTGCAGGTTCACTAGTCCACTATGCCCATGTGTTCTTGCAGGTTCACTAGTCCACTATGCCCATGTGTTCTTGTAGGTTCACTAGTCCACTATGCCCATGTGTTCTTGTAGGTTCACAAGTCCACTATGCCCATGTGTTCTTGTAGGTTCACAAGTCCACTGTGCCCATGTGTTCTTGTAGGTTCACTAGTCCACTATGCCCATGTGTTCTTGTAGGTTCACAAGTCCACTATGCCCATGTGGTCTTGTAGGTTCACAAGTCCACTATGCCCATGTGTTCTTGTAGGTTCACTAGTCCACTATGCCCATGTGTTCTTGTAGGTTCACAAGTCCACTATGCCCATGTGTTCTTGTAGGTTCACAAGTCCACTATGCCCATGTGTTCTTGTAGGTTCACTAGTCCACTATGCCCATGTGTTCTTGTAGGTTCACTAGTCCACTATGCCCATGTGTTCTTGTAGGTTCACAAGTCCACTATGCCCATGTGTTCTTGTAGGTTCACTAGTCCACTATGCCCATGTGTTCTTGGAGGTTCACTAGTCCACTATGCCCATGTGTTCTTGCAGGTTCACTAGTCCACTATGCCCATGTGTTCTTGTAGGTTCACTAGTCCACTATGCCCATGTGTTCTTGCAGGTTCGCTAGTCCACTATGCCCATGTGTTCTTGCAGGTTCACTAGTCCACTATGCCCATGTGTTCTTGTAGGTTCACTAGTCCACTATGCCCATGTGTTCTTGCAGGTTCACTAGTCCACTATGCCCATGTGTTCTTGCAGGTTCACTAGTCCACTATGCCCATGTGTTCTTGTAGGTTCACTAGTCCACTATGCCCATGTGTTCTTGTAGGTTCACTAGTCCACTATGCCCATGTGTTCTTGTAGGTTCACTAGTCCACTATGCCCATGTGTTCTTGCAGGTTCACTAGTCCACTATGCCCATGTGTTCTTGCAGGTTCACTAGTCCACTATGCCCATGTGTTCTTGCAGGTTCACTAGTCCACTATGCCCATGTGTTCTTGCAGGTTCACTAGTCCACTATGCCCATGTGTTCTTGTAGGTTCACTAGTCCACTATGCCCATGTGTTCTTGCAGGTTCACTAGTCCACTATGCCCATGTGTTCTTGTAGGTTCACTAGTCCACTATGCCCATGTGTTCTTGTAGGTTCACTAGTCCACTATGCCCATGTGTTCTTGCAGGTTCACTAGTCCACTATGCCCATGTGTTCTTGCAGGTTCACAAGTCCACTATGCCCATGTGTTCTTGTAGGTTCACTAGTCCACTATGCCCATGTGTTCTTGTAGGTTCACAAGTCCACTATGCCCATGTGTTCTTGCAGGTTCACAAGTCCACTATGCCCATGTGTTCTTGTAGGTTCACTAGTCCACTATGCCCATGTGTTCTTGTAGGTTCACTAGTCCACTATGCCCATGTGTTCTTGTAGGTTCACTAGTCCACTATGCCCATGTGTTCTTGCAGGTTCACTAGTCCACTATGCCCATGTGTTCTTGTAGGTTCACAAGTCCACTATGCCCATGTGTTCTTGTAGGTTCACTAGTCCACTATGCCCATGTGTTCTTGTAGGTTCACTAGTCCACTATGCCCATGTGTTCTTGCAGGTTCACTAGTCCACTATGCCCATGTGTTCTTGCAGGTTCACTAGTCCACTATGCCCATGTGTTCTTGTAGGTTCACAAGTCCACTATGCCCATGTGTTCTTGTAGGTTCACTAGTCCACTATGCCCATGTGTTCTTGTAGGTTCACAAGTCCACTATGCCCATGTGTTCTTGTAGGTTCACTAGTCCACTATGCCCATGTGTTCTTGCAGGTTCACAAGTCCACTATGCCCATGTGTTCTTGTAGGTTCACAAGTCCACTATGCCCATGTGTTCTTGCAGGTTCACTAGTCCACTATGCCCATGTGTTCTTGTAGGTTCACAAGTCCACTATGCCCATGTGTTCTTGCAGGTTCACAAGTCCACTATGCCCATGTGTTCTTGTAGGTTCACTAGTCCACTATGCCCATGTGTTCTTGTAGGTTCACTAGTCCACTATGCCCATGTGTTCTTGCAGGTTCACTAGTCCACTATGCCCATGTGTTCTTGTAGGTTCACAAGTCCACTATGCCCATGTGTTCTTGTAGGTTCACTAGTCCACTATGCCCATGTGTTCTTGTAGGTTCACTAGTCCACTATGCCCATGTGTTCTTGTAGGTTCACTAGTCCACTATGCCCATGTGTTCTTGTAGGTTCACTAGTCCACTATGCCCATGTGTTCTTGTAGGTTCACTAGTCCACTATGCCCATGTGTTCTTGCAGGTTCACTAGTCCACTATGCCCATGTGTTCTTGTAGGTTCACTAGTCCACTATGCCCATGTGTTCTTGCAGGTTCACTAGTCCACTATGCCCATGTGTTCTTGTAGGTTCACTAGTCCACTATGCCCATGTGTTCTTGTAGGTTCACTAGTCCACTATGCCCATGTGTTCTTGCTGGTTCACAAGTCCACTATACCCATGTGTTCTTGTAGGTTCACTAGTCCACTATGCCCATGTGTTCTTGTAGGTTCACTAGTCCACTATGCCCATGTGTTCTTGCAGGTTCACAAGTCCACTATGCCCATGTGTTCTTGTAGGTTCACTAGTCCACTATGCCCATGTGTTCTTGCAGCACATAGTCTGATGACCCATAAGTCCCAAGGTTCATTACTCTTGACACATTTTTTTTCCTCAATTTGTCCCACAGCTCTTTTATTTGATGGACCATTAGTCCCACGGTCTGCGATTCTGACATTCTAAACGTACATTTGAATAAGATATCTGCCCCCATGCTCCAGATTGATTTTACTTGGTGTGTTTTTAGTTTTTATTCCTTGCGGACAGGAGAGGATGTCATAGAGGTATCATGTTTCGGTCATCCTGTTGCTGTTGCATTCGGGCATACAGTACATAACAACACTTTGGTCCCCGGAGAAAAACATGGTTGTTATTGAGGGCGGTCGCCTCCCCTTTAAATAAGTTAAAAAAGAAGAATTAGTTTGCTGTATTTGGCACAACTTACATCCATACTATAATGACGTACTGGGCATTTTCTTAGTTTATACATGTACAGTATATCTTGTATTTGTACATTTTTGTATTTAATTTCCAAGTAATATGTTGCTGGTTTTAATGTTTTCTTTGCAAGGCTTGTCCCGTAGGTTTTATATTTTGCTAATATTCTATATATTTCTATAAAATGCTGTTTCTTGTGCTTTTTTGCTTTTTATTTTAGTTTGTATTATAAAGCGCATTGGTCAATTTTGGAAATGCGCTATATAAATCTTTTTGATAAACAAACAATAATTGTACATGGACCGCATTCTTGCTGAAGGTACTGAATTGCATCTTCAGGTTTAACATATGGTTTATTTTCTCCCTTGTAAAGGATAGACAAGCTTCAATTTCTTTAATTTAAAATGATAAATGTTGTCTGGCTGGTAAATTATATGCATGCAGGGCTGTAGGCTTAAATGAACAAGGGCTTGTTATAATGGCTGAAAATGTTGGCAACTTGAAGTCATCAAAATTGTAGTTTCTCCAGAGTCACTTTAGAGGGAAAACATAATCTAGATGAATGTTGTGATTCTTTCATTCCTTAACTTGAATATTAATTGCTTTTTCCTGTTCATTGCCATACATTTAGATTATTTGTTAAATCTTGTATGAATAATTTAAGTGATTTTCCATAGAAATAGAGAGTGACTTTCTACTAGTAACAAATCTGCATGTTAATATTTTGAGCATTGTGAAACTGAGAGCACTGTTCGTCCAGGAGTAAAAATGTCTCTTTTCATTTCAGAGAACTTTGACTCTATGTGACAATTTTCTAATTCAAATTTAAATAGAATTATATTTCTTTCCATGTGTGTTATTAGAACTCTAATTTGTTGTTTTATGTCTTGATTGTAATTTCAGAAGACACATTACTCAACAAAACATTGACTTTAAGATTGAATCATATCAGTTACAGTGCTGGGTTTGATATGTTTTATACATATCAGTTACAGTGCTGGGTTTGATATGTTTTATACATATCAGTTACAGTGCTGGGTTTGATATGTTTTATACTTGTAAAACGCTCTTCTCCTGGCCATATTTAGTTGCATTCATTGAAGCTTAGAAAGAAAAATGGCAAAGCAAGCAATCTACAATGGCAGGCTGTCTGTATTACTAACGGGAAAAGGCTATGGTCATTTGTAATCATCATTTGATTTAATTTCACGCATTACAACTCAATTGATTGATTTTGTTTGTATCTTGCAGTGGAGCAAAGCAAACATCTTACAGAGCCAGAAGCCGTGTAATGCACTTTGATGAATCCTCCTCACTTGCATCCCAAGACATTGAAAGGTCAAATCACGCTACTACTCAATGTGCAAGTAACCCCATTCAAGTAAACACTAATCCCAATGGCAGCAGTAGTCAGATTGAATCCCAAAGAAGGAAAAGGCCACATAGTAGTCAGACTGCAACTACTAAGAGAGAAGTTGATATATGTAAACCCAAACTAGGTAGACATATCCGCTTCACTTCAGATTCTTCAGATGACTGTGTACCACACGATATTGAGCATCAACATTTACCAGTGTTTAGTCATGCCAAGAATGATTCATATCATAATGCATATCAACCAACTAATTATACCTCTAGAGATGTCAGTTATAAACAGTGTAGTAGACAGCCATTTGACAATGGGCAATATGCTGTTCAATCCGATTGGCGCTCCAGGCAAACCCATCAATCATCACAGTTTAGTTGCCAGGATTATTACAGTTATAGAACCCCAATGAGTTATTACCACAAATCTAACAAACCCAAAAATAAGCCTAAAAACCATAAACAACAGAAGTGAATTTGTTTTAATGCCTAAGGGTATTAGAAATGATACAAATTTGTTCCACATAGTTATTATAAGCTTATAATTCTAATACTCATCTTAAAATATTTTACCCTTGGTTGATCCAATTTTCCAGTGATTATTATTATTATTATTAGTATTATTATTATTATTATTATTATTATTATTATTATTATTATTATTATTATTATTATTATTATTATTATTATTATTATTATTATTATTATTATTATTATTATTATTATTATTATTATTATTATTATTATTATTATTATTATTATTATTATTATTATTATTATTATTATTATTATTATTATTATTATTATTATTATTATTATTATTATTATTATTATTATTATTATTATTATTGTTATTATTATTATTAATTTTTGTTTGTTTTGGGGGGAACGTGTTATGTATATTCTGTTGATAATCGGAGATACAACTGTATAAAATAGTTGTCACTGAAAAAGAAATACAAATGTCAGTTTTTTAATTTCTTAAACATATACGGCCTTCCTGATTAACAAGGCAAAGCTAAGTCCCATTTTATGTAGTAGTGCTCTGCTCGGTATGACTGAACTTCCACAACTGATAACTTATAACCAGAGTAAGTTTACTTTAGTGCTCATTTCTTGTTTAACTGTTTTTATTGTATAACCTCTAGCAGGTAGAATTTTTAAGGAGAGACCTGCACTGGTCCATTTGATATGCATGTATTCGTATTTACTACACTCTGTTGGAACCCAAACAGTTAATTGGGGGTTTCAAAACTGTATAGTATAGTGGAAGCACTTTATTTTCATAATGGAACAATGTTCAGCCTTCAATTTCAACCTGACATTTGTATCCTTTTTCAAAAAGCAACCTGTTTTAATTGAGGGGTTACAGTTAGTTTAATATTACAATTTTAAATATTTAATGTTGTGATATTTGTATAATGTGAAATAATTGTTGATGATTACAAACATGGGGAAAGACTTGGAACACTTAAACTAAGATATGTAAGAATCCAAAGGAACCGACAAATGGTCATTAATAGACCCTTGCGTTTGCCACTGCTGAGATTTACATATATGGAAGTGCACATGGCCAATGATAAGTCTGCCTTTCATTTTAGTGAGGTAGATGTTTAATGTAATAGGTCTGGATTGACAATGAACCTGACCTCAACACCACAACTAACTTATAGTTGGCTTATTTTGGGAATCTGTTTCCCTCACATTATGTTGTTATACAACATGACTCCCAAAATTACACACTGTGGACAGATAGCATCCATTTGTTACTACATAATACATTACTTTTAAATGAAAACAATTTAGATTGATTTTAAATTAAAATTTCAGTTTTGTTAACAAGTTTTAATTTCTTGTTCGTTTTTCTTCTTTAATAATTTAGTTAAATTTAAATGTTCAACACATGCCTCGCTCTATAACGAACTTTGTAAATACAAGGCAGCTTTTCCTATGGAATTGACACATAGAAAGAAACTCAAGTTTGAAGGGACACTAAGCTGATTTTGCCCTTGGTGCTTCTGTGCAGTATCAGGACAGTAATAATTAAAATCATGATTTAATTTGCCATTTCAAGTCACACAGTGATCGGGTTGCAATTATGTTCACTACTTTGCACATGTTTACACTGTTAGCCCAAATGCCTTCAAGGATAAAACAGCAAGCCAGATTTCTTTTATTTGGACCATGCTTGGACTGAACAGGACTGCAGCTTGAGCAAGATCTATAGCTTTTATCCTGTTGCGCCCCGTTTTAAAGTTACTTGAGTACCGTGCAATTTGTTGGTGAGAAATTAATTGTACAATGATCCAGCGAGTCCAACCCGTGTGTATGTTGTGCTCACCAGAAATTCAGATTCACTATCTTTTTGACCCGGTTAATTTTAGACACAAAAATCGGTCAAGCTGATCTTAAAATGTTCATCACAAATGTGTTTGTAAAACAGGTAGAGTTTGCCAAAATTGGCAACAAGATTTTCAAAAAGTTAGATGGTGTAAATGCTAATATTATGGTGTTCAGAATTTAAACTTTGCCGGGCCTTTAAGCAGGTCCAATTTCCATTTAGATGTAGGCTCCGCGCGCAAACATCGGAGATAATTGCTGATACAAATATTTTAGTTAGGAAATGCTGCATTATATGAGGTGTCAATTTCAACAAGGAAGACGAAAATCATTTGCAATGTTAAGATGGACATCTGGCAGCCTGCCTACTTCAAAGACAGCGACATGCACATTCATTGGAAGATGGGTCTACTGCTCATTTCTGGTAGTAATTGACGTGTGGTGTATTTTGATCACGATCTGGTCAATATTTTTGTCTTAAAGTGCCCTCCGAATGCAGGGATGAGCGAACGAGAGAAGTCAATACTATGAAGAATGCCATGGCACACACAGTCACGTGAATATAACTCAAGGGAACTTTAGATAAAGGAGGCCAAGACGTGCGTGTCTCTATCATTCCTTAACTAGATCAAAATAACAATTACAACTCGTCTCAATCTCTCCAAGTATGGTGCTGGTATGGCAGTAAATGCAACACATGCTTGCAATTTATACCAGAAACACGTTCACTATTATATCTCTCGGATCTAATTGTCGAATGATCATTAATTACATTTTACATGTCATCAATCAATGGCAAGCATGCTACGTACAATGAAAAACACAGTTCTGTCATTACATTTAATCATCTCACTTCATTAAAAGATGGCGTAACGAATATAATAATTGAACGGAGTTCCCTTACAAGTGTTTCCTCTTAGGCCACATTAATGCTGTTTTTATTCCCGTTTGAAAGCACCCTACATGAGAAGTCAGTATTTTGTAAGAGTTGGGACATATTCACCACAAGTGTATGGTATAAATTATAACAACTTAAAATATTACAGCTGTGTCCAGGTGCCCGGGTTGCAAGCATAATTCTGTTTAGTAGTATGTACGTCACTGTAGAGCAATTTAAATACAGTCCTCTAGTCTTTAATTTCAAAGAAAGTACACAAGCACTCAACATGTGAAGCAAAGTGTGATGCCACCACCTCGGGAGGACACTATTATATAATAACTGTTTACGTTTTGATTGGGGATAATGTTAACAGAAAGTATTAAAGGGACAATGGGAGTGAAGCGAAAAGACAGTCATCTCACAGTTAGGACTTTGGCCTATAGTATACGTCACAATTAGGCCTAATTGACGACTTATGTTAATCCATATACTTAAGTTACAAACTGACCATGAACATGTGTACCTGAGTCATTTGTTTATATATATAAATCATATGACTTGTTATGACTTTCTCACATTCAATGTCCCTTTAACGCTTCCGTCTGTTCACAAGATGCCTTTGAAACACATTGGACACATTGAAATAAGGTTGTTAAAACTGTTGAAACTGAGTTCTTGTAACATCTTGGAAAGGATTTCGAAGTATTGACTATCCTATTTAATCATGACCCAGCCCAATGTTGTTTAATCTTGAAGTAATTAAAAGCTGATACGTTACGAATGTCCCCTGTGTTGACCCATATTTTCTTACCAATCTATGCGTGTCCGCATGGTTTGACACTACAGTGGGAAGTGTGTTCGGCCAATCACATATCTTTTGTTTTTAAACATTTGTCTTCTTCTTTAAAGACAATGGACACTGCCGTGTGTCTTAAAAAACCCTATACACTTTTGAAATGGCTGCTGAATAAAAAATATATGATTCTGGAGGAAAAGGTTTAGGTATATGGACTGCTAATGGTCTCAACTTTCACATGACACCAAATTCTAAATCAGAGGTCTCGAAATCAACTTGAAAACTACATCATTAAGAGGGAGCCGTTTCTCACAATGTTTTATACTTACTCGTTACCAATTAAAGTTTTATGCTAATAATTATTTTGATTTTTTTACCAATAGTGACCACTGCCTTGAATGTATACTTTCGTCTACTACTTATTGTATGGAAACGCAAACAGTAAACCGTAAATATTGTGTCTTGCATCTATATAACTTTATAGACACGCAGTTTGTACCGAAAACGTGTGACAGATGAAACAATAAATCACGTTGGCCGTTATCTCACTTTATTATTACCAGAGAGTTGGATGTTGAGAAATTGCGTCGGTTCTCTTTGATCTAATAGCATACTGTACACCCATGTACACCCATGTGAGGTTTACACTTGATGATTGGGTAACATGTCATTCGGCTCACAGTCTCGCATTAATTAGATAATACACTGGTTATCACATGCTTTAGTTTTCAATAAATACACCAAACATGTGGAAATTTCATCATAAAATTTTTGGTCACGTTTTGAAGGCGCTGGACTTGTTTTGTCAATACTCAGAAGTCAAAATGTTTATCAGCATAACCACCTACTTGGACCATGGACTTGGACGAGCAATGGAGAGCTGTTTATAATACAAAACCTTGTGATAAACTATTCCCTTTGAAGTAACGTACATTTTTAGAATGAGGTGATTTCTCACCAAAATATTTGAATATAAGAAAGACATCAAGCCTTAAGCCTTTCTCAAGCATCTGAAATAGTGGCCTTACTGGGGGGGGGGGGGGCACGTGCCCCCTCCCCATTTGAGGTCAGTGCCCCTCCCCCTCTCCATTTGAAATCTGAACCTTCGAGACATGTAATAATTGCAAGAATATAAAATGTTAAGTTAAACAAACTTTTTGGAGCACTGGTTGCGTATAACTCAATGTTGAAAACTAGTTCATATATACGGAAGCCCATTAGCGCCAGTAAAAAATAAATTTCAAATCCGTTATTACGGATTAGCAATCCGTTATTACGGATTTGCAATCCGTTATTACGGATTCGCAATCCGTTATTACGGATTAGCAATCCGTTATTACGGATTAGTAATCCGTAATTACGGATTAGTAATCCGTTATTACGGATTCGCAATCCGTTATTACGGATTCGTAATCCGTTATTACGGATTAGTAATCCGTTATTTATACGGATTCGTTATAATCTGTTATTACGGATTCGCAATTTGGACAGGGAACTGTCCGCCGTCTTTTTAGGAATCTTAGATCCCGACGGAGTTAAGTGTAAGGAAGATGCTTCTTCGTTTATATAACTATCATAAGAACAATGATTAGAAGACAGTTGTAGTTCCATTAATTCTGGGTGACCCAATGACTTTCTAAGTCCCCAGAGTGAAATAATTAAGGAAAAAATCAAACTAACATCACTTGGTTGGCAAAATTGACATTGATTATATCTGAGTAGTTTTAATGAAATACATCAAGTCGAGTCTCCACCGTGAAGCATTTTTTCCCATGATATATCTACATGTATCCATGCATACCCTTCAAATTTCCGAAAACGCTCGTTATTTGCTTAACAGAAAAACTATGATTTCAAGTCAAATAAATCATGATGGAAACATGAACAGTTGTTTTATTATTATTCTTTGTTGAACATTTAATATTTAACATGTAACGTTGCAGAAATCGGTCCCTAAAAACAGTACACATTGCCCTGGATTTGGCGAATGTTATGAAGTAAATTTAAATGGTTGGAAAGATGTATAATGTAATGACCGCACACAATGCCATTTGTGTGATTTTCTCTATACTACGTGAAGTAAAACTGTTCGTCATTTTGGTGGTGTCAAATCTTTGACTCCACAAAATGGCGGACGCCAGTCGATAGCTCTCGTCAATCAAACCACTGCACTCTAGGCTGAGTAACCAGCACATAGCGCCCTCGGGGGATTCTCGAGGGAATCCGTAGTTTCGGATTACAAATCCGTAAGCTAATCCGTAATTACGGATTACTAATCCGTAATAACGGATTACTAATCCGTAATAACGGATTGCAAATCCGTAATAACGGATTGCGAATCCGTAATAACGGATTTGAATTTTATTTTTTGCTGGCACTAATGGGCCTTCGTACATATAATGATTTTGTTGTACCTTTGCAATTTCGGTAAACACATCCGCAAATGTGACCCATCGCGCACCCGCGCGCGCCCGTTCTGCCATCACATGAAGCTACCACAACGTGCTGGGTACTTGTTAATTAAAATGAGGAAAAGCTGTTGAAAACTCTTGAGCTGTGAGGTCATTGATCTCAAATATCTACTTCATTGAGACATTACTTTGTTCTTCAGTTTATATATATTCGGTATGTTAATAGTTTGTCAATATATTAACATCGAAACCGAAATTCAAACCGCTCAGATTGCTCTGAGATTAATTATGAACGTGGGTGTTTTGAAGCTACTGGTTGAATTTCGGTGAGATCGGAGACGAAATGTTCAAACCGCTCAGATTAACTCTGACCCCCCCCCCCCCGGTCAAAAATTGTCCCTTAGTTAGGCTACGCCGCTGATCAGAAAGCACCAACATTTTGTGCATCAAGGGTGCTTTTTCTTTCAATATTTGTTTGCAACATCGATGAACAATTGAGTCAAAATATTCACAGGTTTGTTATTGTATATGCACATGTTGGGGGTACACCCAGTGAGAATACTGGTCTTTGGCATTTACCAAACGTGTCCAGTGCCTTTAAGTTTTGAATCGGAACAAGCAACAGTGATTTTATTGTGTTTCTATATTAATTTGTTGACTACTTTAGGTATATATTTGTATAATAATAAGTGAACTGTGAAGGCGTTCTGCCTTCTTGGTAATTGTTCATTATATAATTTACCTTTGATACTGTCTTTAATGGTCTACGTTACTAATAGACTCATCATTAAGAAGTCTTTATTAAACAGTTTGCCTTCGTTCGGGCTCAGATTTTCAACGGCTGTGAATTATCCTTTGGTTGTACAAACGAAACAAAGTACTGTATTGTCATGACAACAGAATTTGTAAATAAATACATCGAATAAATAAATGTTAACTTACCCATTTATTTGTGCATCGAAACCTGCTGAAATTACAAACACAGTGACTTATGTGTGACATTCAGCAATTCTCTGCAATAATCACACAGCAAAACTGTTCAAATAAGTCAGTCTGTTGTGGTCCTCAATATGCAACGATACAAGTGCGAAGCGAGAAGTTAAACTGAAGAAACCATCTGAACCGGTTTACATGTATTTCCATTCAGAGATTACACCATTGGATACGTGATGCTGAACCATATTGTTAGTAACATTAGGGATTAATACAAAGTCCGGCTGCACACGATCCACAGTAGCAGAGACGCATTTATCTTGAAGACTTTTTCGCTTGGATTCTAGTCTTAGTGAAAACCAGCATGAGAGTTCATCCATTGACTCCATAGTGCCATCAGCAGACGTCAAGGACGACACCGACTTCCTTCCCTACAGTCTCCTCAAGAACATACCGTCTATAATTTGAAATTGTTCCCAAACTGCGGCGCAAAAGACTGAAGGGTGAGTACCTATCATTAAAGAGCACTGAAGTGTTTAAGTCGCTGCAGTACGACCGCTACTGATACACACGGCATACACACGATGTTCACAGACTTGTGAATACCGAATTATCTTGTCAACTAAACAGCGCCGTGAAGGGGAAAAGAACCCAATTAGATGGAGTTAAAGTAACTTCTTTATCAATAAGCCTCATAACGTGCTTTAAAGTACATGGGCATGGGGTGCTCACGCCGCGCTGCATCATGCTTTCTATGGAATTCATCATCAGTGAAAACAAAATGTAGACGTATTTTTTATTATTTTTTTATATATTATTATTTAGGCCTTTTATTGTTTTTAAAACTGACGATATACGCCGGGGATTGTATTATAAAGACTGGACCATAGCTAAACATCATCAGGGACACAAAGTACAGTTAAGCAATTTAAGAGCACAACGGTGCTCTCAAAAGTGCCATGTTTTATCAATTGATTGTAAAAACTTAAAGAAGAATAAGGCAGGGTCTAATAGTCTGCCAATGAGAGCATTTCCAATATTAACACAGGGAAAATGGAGTAAACTGAATAGCAAACAACTGAGGTAGGCCCAAAGTCTAAAATGTGTTTGTGAGCTCTGGGACGCTTTATCAACTTGCCAGTGTTGATTGGTTGGTTTACTTCCACGCGTGTAAACAGCATGCTAATAATGGATGAGATTGGCCATCTACAGAAACCAAAGCCCCAATGGTAGAGTGCATTTCGAAAAAAGCGGAAGGGAATAGTGATAAATTGGATGAAAAAGGAACACTGAGTCGATATTTGCCAAGGAGGATAATGTTTAATGATAGGCAGAGATGCAATGCTTTTTTTGGAGGGAGGAGGTTATTTTGTGCAAAGGAAGCGCGAAGCTTGTAATCTCACTGGTTGAGCAAGTGCTAAAAATGGACTACGGTGTTTAAAGTTTTCAGATCAGGAATGTATAGATATCATTCAACTTACGTCAATTAAAAGAATGAAATAATTGCTGGGTGTTGATGTCTGGATAAGAGGTTCGATGCCCTTACGTATCAGTGTTCTTATAGTGAGTTTCTTCATAAGGCATGTAGCTGATACTTTAAAGCAGATTGGTATTTAAGTCATCGGTAAAGAACAAGAGTTGTGTTTGCCTGTGAAATGATTCTAAATTAAAGTGCGTGAGTTTGTTTTCTTCACTTGGTAAATCAACGTGGTCACAATAATGTTCGAATATACGCGCGAAACTTGCACGGCATATTGAGTGATTCAGCTGCCCATATTCTATAGCTTAGACCTTAAAGACACTGGACACTATTGGTAATTATCAAAGACCAGTCTTCTCACTTGGTGTATCTCAACATATGCGTAACAAAAAAAAAAGTGAACATTTGAGCTCAAACGCGGTAGTCGAAGTTGCAAGATAATAATGAAAGAAGAAAAAAAAAACCTGTCACACGTAGTAAGTGTGCTTTCAGATGCTTGATTTCGAGACCTCGAAATCAATTTCGTGGAAAATTACTTCTTTCTCGAAAACTACGTCACTTCAGAGGGAGCCGTTTCACACAATGTTTTATACCATCAGCCTCTCCTCATTACTTGTCACCAAGTAAGGGTTTATGCTAATAATTATTTTGAGTAATTACCAATAGTGTTTAAGGTTAATATAGCCTTTAAGGACATTTATTCTTCAGTATGACATGTGTTACGCACGATTGTGTCCGACGGTGACGATTAAGTCCGACATCATTTTTGAACAATTGTGTCCGCCCGATTGTGTCCGTAGAACCATTGTGTCCGACCCATTGTGTCCTACAAACCATTGTGTCCGACCCATTGCGTCCTACAAACCATTGTGTCCGACCCATTGTGTCCTACAAACCATTGTGTCCGACCCATTGTGTCCTACAAACTATTGTGTCCGACCCATTGTGTCCTACAAACCATTGTGTCCGACCCATTGTGTCCTACAAACCATTGTGTCCGACCCATTGTGTCCTACAAACCATTGTGTCCGACCCATTGCGTCCTACAAACCATTGTGTCCGACCCATTGTGTCCTACAAACCATTGTGTCCGACCCATTGTGTCCTACAAACTATTGTGTCCGACCCATTGTGTCCTACAAACCATTGTGTCCGCCCAATTGTGTCCTACAAACCATTGTGTCCGACCCATTGTGTCCTACAAACCATCGTGTCCGACCCAATGTGTCCGGAGAACTTTTGTGTCCGACCCATTGTGTCCTACAAACCATTGTGTCCGCCCCATTATGTCCTTAAACCAATGTGTGTGCCCCGTCTTGTCCAAAGCATTGTTTTCGCCAAAGTATGTCTGATGAAACATGTTTGACACACCCTGTTTTATATGTAAGTCAACGCCGCTTTGAGATAAGTCAATGTTTATTCTGGGCCCCCAAACTTGACCAGTGTTTTGCTAACACTAACAGTAATTTTTTTAAACATGTGGCTGTGCTGAACATTAACCGATTTGAATATGTTTAAATATGTACAAATTTAGAATAATTAATGTTAATTGCTTAGAAAGCGCTCTATTTTCCCTAGATGATGCCGAGGGAGAACAGACCGCTCTGGGAAACGCCAAGGGACTCGTAATTTGAGCAACAGCACGAGTAAAATAATTTTTTTGTTTTAATTAACCTCCTTACGATACATTGCCAGTCGTGGTACCGATAAAAAAAGCTTTCGTTGCCACAGGTAAATATTGCTGTGGGTATTTGGCATTAATTTGTCGCTACGGATTTATTTGGTCATGTCCTCGCGGCTTTGTAAAAGTTCACAATGTTGACATTACAAAGTCATAACATTCAATTTGTGAAAGTTTTAGATGAATAATCTAATGGGAAAATAATATAATAAAATAATATCGAAGTGTTATATAGCGCACGTATCTACCAAACAAGGTACTCAAGGCGCCTATAGTATATACAAACTGTCAGAAAGATAGGTTATTGCAGTGATGGATTCTGAGACCCAATTATGTAGCACTTATAAGGGTTTACAAAGTGCTACGGCGCATGAAGCAGCCACAACCAGGAACACCGGGGCGAACCCCTTCTCTTTTCGATAAGTGCACTGGGTTATTTTACAAGCGTTACACAACACATGGGACCAACGGCTTTACGTCCTATCCGAAGGACGAAGCAATGGTTAAGTGTCTTGCTTAAAGACACAAGTGTTGCGGCTGGGGATTCGAACCCACACTCTGCTGATCAGAAACACCAGAGTTTGAATTCGGTACTCTCAACCGCTCGGCCACGACACGAAACTAGCCGTGGCTAGATAGGGATAATCATAAGAACTTGGTTTGAAACAATTGAATGCAAGTTGTAGTATAATTTGGAATGGCAAGATGCTATAAAAACTTCTATAACATACATCAAATTGAAACTGAATTAAGCCCTTGCTACTCCACGTATACATAAAAAATTGCGACATAACAGCAGCTTTTGCAAAGCAGGTCACATTATGTGATAGGGAAACAAAAACAAAAACAGTTTCTTTTAGCCACATGTTTAAAAAAATACTATTAGCAAAACACTGGTCAAGTCTTTTGGGGATTTTGGGGCCCATACAAAAATATTGACTAATCTCAAAGAAATCCAATCGGCGTTGACTAACTTAAACAACAATGTGTGTCGAACATGTTTCATCAGACATAACCTGGCGAAATTCGGACACAACGGGGCGGACACATTGGTTTTATAGGACACAATGGGGCGGACACAATGGTTTGTAGGACACAATAGGTCGGACACAATAGGTCGGACACAATGGTTTGTAGGACACAATAGGTCGGACACAATGGTTTGTAGGACACAATGGGGCGGACACAATGGTTTGTAGGACACAATGGGTCAGACACAATGGTTTGTAGGACATAATGGGTCGGACACAATAGTTTGTAGGACACAATGGGGCGGAAACAATGGTCTGTAGGACACAATGGGTCGGACACAATGGTCTGTAGGACACAATGGGCGGACACAATGGTCACAATGGTTTGTAGGACATAATGGGTCGGACACAATGGTTCTACGGACACAATGGGTCGGACACAATGGTCTGTAGGACACAATGGGGCGGACACAATGGTTTGTAGGACATAATGGGTCGGACACAATGGTTCTACGGACACAATGGGTCGGACACAATGGTTTGTAGGACACAATGGGTCGGCCACAATGGTTCTACGGACACAATGGGTCGGACACAATGGTTTGTGGGACACAATGGGTCGGACACAATGGTTCTACGGAAACAATGGGGCGGACACAATGGTTCAAAAATGATGTCGGACTTAATCATCACCGTCGGACACAATCATGCGTAACAGACGTGCTAGAGAAGGCTGGTCAACTTGTCACTCATCACCGCCCACACCAAATACAAGGCATCATTAACGTGAAGAGCTTATACACAGAACGACATCAATAAAAACAGTTAACAAAATACAGTAGACAGATGAATGGTGAAGAACAACAAGAAGGCTGGTGTTAAGGAGGGAAATGTTAGCTTTGACGGTATCAGAAGTAGAAGGTAAGTTTGTGAACCAAAATGTTCACATCCATCTGACCCGTCTCATATAAGAGCCTAGCAAGAGACAAATGTGAGGCAGGTTTATATATAAGATCTCAAAGGGATGTTGCATAACATTGCTCATGAATATCCCTTTCTTGGCAAATTGAGACAAGAAATGTACCCAGTAGGCCTATATTTACCATATATCTGTTTCAGAAAGAGAACAAAAGAACGTCAGTCAGGCTACTTCAAAGGCAGTGGGCACTATTGGTAATAACTCAAAATAATTATTAGCATCAAACCTTACTTGGTTACGAGCAATGGGGAGCTGTTGCTAGTATAAAACATTGTGGGAAACGGCTCCCTCTGAGGTAACTTAGTTTTCGAGAAGAAGTAATTTTCCCACGAATTTGATTTATATACCTCAGAATTAGATTTTGAGGTCTCGAAATCAAGCATCTGAAAGCACACAACTTCATGTGACAAGGGTGGTTTTTCTTCCATTATTATCTCACAACTTCGACGACCATTTGAGCTCACATTTTCACAGGTGTGTTATTTTATGCATAATGTTGAGATACACAAAGTGAGAAGACTTGTCTTTGACAATTACCAACAGTCTCCAGTGTCTTGAAAGTTTCAAATATGACAGAATTATCGGCGAAATGGTTAATAATAAAGACAGTTTCTTACTCATCGTGGGGGATAGCAGACACAGGATTAGGTATAAAGGTTTTCGCTTTTTATGAGGTTCTTGTGTTTCTGCACCTTGACTTCAATTCTGCCCCCCCTAGGTCCCTGCTTTTTACGGATTATGTGTGATTTCTTGCTTGCTTCATCCCATTACTGTTTCTCTGGAGTACACCTAACATCGTTTTATGTTTACACATGTATTTAACGGTGCTCAAGCTTTTAAAAATAAAGGTCACCTCCGGGCAGACTCAAACCTTCAAGTTTTACGACTTGCGACGTTTTAAACAGCAACGTGCCAAGCCGGAGATCCCGTAGAACACGCGTCCTCTCTCCAAAAAGTCAACAACGCTTGTGAAATTACCCTCAAGTGAAAATGAAACAAGACTCCAACCCGGGGATTTTGAAAGTAACTGCCTTCCCGCCATCGGCATAGATCAGAGTAACACGTTACAGGAGACACTAAAACAACAACAGCGAAAAGTCGGATACCCCTTTCTTTAGCAAAGCCTGTTTGGGAAAATTGTTAGGTTTTGGTAAGAACATCAAGAGTAATGTCAATATTTTGAGGTTCGTGTGTTTGTATGTCCTGTATTTAATAGTCCCGCTACTATAGTCTTCATTTCATTTGGGGTCAATAAACAGTTGCTTATATTTGTACCTGAAGATCCGACGGTTTGTGTTCAATTTAACAAATTGATCACGCACAAAAGCAAAGAACCACATAACGACCAAGTTAGTAACAGAATCCGATAAAGATAATAATGTTTGATAAGGGAAACAGTTTGTGTGAATACTGAAATATGAAATATTTGCAACACCACGATGAAATTCTTTGTACCAGTTAATAAAGAAGGTCAATTTATTTCACAGCATCTAACATATTTCACTTTGCGTCCTGACCACCTCTCTAAAAAAAGAAAGTAAACTACATTTTGCTGTTCCTTCGTTATGTTGTTTTTATGATCAATGATTGTTTATTGGATTAAGTGTTTAAACAAATGAATGACAAATTTATTCAAAAAGTAAAAAAGAGATGAAGTTAATTAGCAAATGCATTTATTAATATGGTTTTGGTTGCGAGTGGAATGGTTTAGCTGTTTGTGAGGTGAAGCGACAGTCAAAGAAACCCGTCTGAGTTGGTCTTCGATGACCCAGTTTTACGTTCACTGACCTTTAATTAAAACAATAAGTGGATTACCAGGATATTAGCCAGCAGACTCTTCGACTGTATATGGCTCGTATAAAGGCACCTACACAGGCTTACGGGAATGAGGAAACACTAGGAGGTCGACACGGCTATTTTATATTAAGGATATGAATGAATGGCATTAGTTGTCTTAATGCAGGATGAATCAGCAGCGTGATGACAGAAACATTCATTCACAGGCAAAACTACTTGATCAGTTGTTTCTACACAACACTTCCAGCTAGCTACACTCGATGTAAGAGATCTATGATTAGGCTTAACAACTACTGCAATCACAGAGACGAACGTGTTTTGTGATCAAGTTTAACAGAAACATTGGACGAATTAATGACAAATTACTTAAACTTGGGATAACAATCATCCGTTTGGAAACAAACCTTGGTACAAACAACCTTTGGGACAGTTCTGAGCATCACATCCAGACAAAAGACGGTCAAATTAATTCGATCAAGAAATTATGGTTAAATTTATTTGACTTTACTTTAACGATATTGCCTCAAAACTTAACAAAACAATGTAAACTATGCATATAATGATAATAGGGCTACAACACTTTATTACATCAATAAAAACAACATCCAATTGGCCCCCAGTATGGCTTTGATTTAAACAGTTAGGCCTGTAGGATGAGGAGAGGACATTATATTGGATCCATCACTATCCTATCGAGACGGGCACATTGTTTTGATTTATAGGACAACTCGATGAGTTGACGAATTCGACAAGGCAGGAACGCGATTTTTGAAAAGGCCAAAAGGGTCTGATATTTAAATTGCAATAATTCCCAACACATTCTCATTTCAGTTAATTCTTGAATGTCTTTGATATTATGGACATAAATATCAAATCGAAGATCCTTCTAATTGCGTGTAGCTTTAATTTGCTACACGCCAAACACTCACACATTACAAGACACCATGTTGACTGGAATGCAGTATTCATCGCTCCTCTACAGGCATGGCACCCAAGACGCATCAGAAAGGCCATCAAGATCCATAAACACGACACAATACCTCATGACGTCGGCTTCAACATGAGTGACATATTATGGCTTCCGTTCCTCGCGACCAATTGATATCATATAACCACGGTAACTACCTAGATACCCACTCCCTTTAGTTTCTCCGTGTCACAAATCTTTGTCCCCCCACCCCGTCACTCAATTTTTTCTAAAGACTGCTTTGGGTCATCTCCACCCTCAGTCCCATATAGGCCACACACCATCATTTAAACTGCTTTGGGCCATCTACACCCTCAGTCACCTAGGCCCCATCACACCATCAATTAGACTGCTTTGTGGCCATCTATACCCTCAGTCCCCCCTAGGCCCAACACCATCATTAAGACTGCTTTGGGCCATCTATACCTTCAGTCCCTTAAGGCCCCACACCATCATTTAGACTGCTTTGTGGCCATCTATACCCTCAGTCCCCCTAGGCCCCACACCATCATTTAGACTGCTTTGGGTCATCTATACCCTCAGTCCTCCTAGGCCCCACACCATCAATTAAAACGCTTTGGGCCATCTATACCCTCAGTCCACTAGCCCCACAACATCATTTAGACTGCTTTCGGGCCATCTATACCTTCAGTCCCCCTAGGCCCCACACCATCATTTAGACTGCTTTGGGCCATCTATACCCTGAGTCCCCTAGGGCCCACACCATCATTTAGACTGCTTTGTGGCCATCTATACCCTCAGTCCCCCTAGGCCCCACACCATCATTTAGACTGCTTTGGGCCATCTATACCCTCAGTCCTCCTAGGCCCCACACCATCATTTAGACAGCTTTGTGGCCATCTATACCCTCAGTCCCCTAGGCCCCATCACCATCATTTAGACTGCTTTGGGCCATCTATACCCTCAGTCCCCTAGGCCCCATCACCATCATTTAGACTGCTTTGCGGCCATCTATACCCTCAGTCCCCTAGGGCCCACACCATCATTCAGACTGCTTTGGGCCATCTATACCGTCAGTCCCCTAGGCCCCACACCATCATTTAGACTGCTTTGTGGCCATCTATACCCTCAGTCCCCTAGGCCCCACACCATCATTTAGACTGCTTTGGGCCATCTATACCCTCAGTCCCCTAGGCCCCACACCATCATTTAGACTGCTTTGTGGCCATCTATACCCTCAGTCCCCTAGGCCCCACACCATCATTTAGACTGCTTTGTGGCCATCTAGACCCTGAGTCCCCTAGGGCCCACACCATCATTTAGACTGCTTTGTGGCCATCTATACCCTCAGTCCCCTAGGCCCCACACCATCATTTAGACTGCTTTGTGGCCATCTATACCCTGAGTCCCCTAGGGCCCACACCATCATTTAGACTGCTTTGGGCCATCTATACCTTCAGTCCCCCTAGGCCCCACACCATCATTTAGACTGCTTTGTGGCCATCTATACCCTGAGTCCCCTAGGGCCCACACCATCATTTAGACTGCTTTGGGCCATCTATACCCTGAGTCCCCTGGGGCCCACACCATCATTTAGACTGCTTTGGGCCATCTATACCCTGAGTCCCCTAGGGCCCACACCATCATTTAGACTGCTTTGTGGCCATCTATACCCTCAGTCCCCTAGGCCCCACACCATCATTTAGACTGCTTTGTGGCCATCTATACCCTCAGTCCCCTAGGCCCCACACCATCATTTAGACTGCTTTGGGCCATCTATACCTTCAGTCCCCTAGGCCCCACACCATCATTTAGACTGCTTTGTGGCCATCTATACCTTCAGTCCCCCTAGGCCCCACACCATCATTTAGACTG
Source organism: Asterias rubens (assembly GCF_902459465.1). Classification (NCBI taxonomy): domain Eukaryota; kingdom Metazoa; phylum Echinodermata; class Asteroidea; order Forcipulatida; family Asteriidae; genus Asterias; species Asterias rubens. The sequence goes on along the minus strand of NC_047070.1, from coordinate 11,338,143 downwards.
CTTTGGGCCATCTATACCTTCAGTCCCTCTAGGCCCCACACCATCATTTAGACTGCTTTGGGTCATCTATACCTTCAGTCCCCTAGGCCCCACGCCATCATTTAGACTGCTTTGGGTCATCTATACCCTCAGTCCCCTAGGCCCCACACCATCATTTAGACTGCTTTGTGGCCATCTATACCCTCAGTCCCCTAGGCCCCGAACCATCATTTAGACTGCTTTGGGCCATCTATACCTTCAGTCCCCCTAGGCCCCACACCATCATTTAGACTGCTTTGGGCCATCTATACCTTCAGTCCCCTAGGCCCCACACCATCATTTAGACTGCTTTGTGGCCATCTATACCTTCAGTCCCCCTAGGCCCCACACCATCATTTAGACTGCTTTGGGCCATCTATACCCTGAGTCCCCTAGGGCCCACACCATCATTTAGACTGCTTTGTGGCCATCTATACCCTGAGTCCCCTAGGGCCCACACCATCATTTAGACTGCTTTGTGGCCATCTATACCCTCAGTCCCCTAGGCCCCACACCATCATTTAGACTGCTTTGTGGCCATCTATACCCTCAGTCCCCTAGGCCCCACACCATCATTTAGACTGCTTTGTGGCCATCTATACCCCCAGTCCCCTAGGCCCCACACCATCATTTAGACTGCTTTGTGGCCATCTACACCCTCAGTCCCCTAG